>NW_021619129.1:0-1725 GCF_004785775.1 Grammomys surdaster | reverse complement strand
ATATGCTTGTTTGTATTATTTCAATACTAAATTCTTCCCCAAAAATTTCTTCCTCATTATGTATGTGTCAATATGAATGCTCAAATATATAAATAAAACTTTCTGACTGCATTTCTAGGGTTCAAGCACTGATCCATTTGCATTGATTAGACAAAGAGCAACTCATTTCCTGGGGCTAATTCTCCTACTTGAGGGAGAGTTCCACTCTTTAATAAGCCATAGGAGTTGGAGAGAACAAATCACCCACAGATCACTAGGAAAATAAGGAAGAGGCCTATTTTCTGTGAAGTAGATAAAATATGTACATTATGAAGACTTGGACATATCATCCTTAGAGGAAGAAAAATCCATGGGGACTAAAGTAGAACAGAGGGAACCCCCACCTGTGAAGCTGGATCTCAGCTGCGGCCACGTGCAGAGGGCCTGGGTCCCCATGAACCCTCGGGAATTCAAGAAAGTAGGACTTCAAGAAAACAAATCAAGCATGCTGAAGAGCAGCTTAGTCACTGTGACTGACTGGAGTGATGTTTTGGACATCTAACCACAATCTCACACATAAGAAGACTGTGCAGAAGCTAGCATCATTGCAGTCAACAGCCTCTAGGGCTCTAAGGCTCCTTAGTGTTTCTCACTATAGCAAGGGAGCCCATTAAGAACAAGGGTGTCTCTTATGACACGTAGTGTAACAGTATCGAGAACAAATTGTCAGCTGTCCACTGTGTAAAATCAACGTATCCTTTAAGTTATAAAAACTCTTTTCTTCAGTATAGTACTCTCTAGTGTTAAATGTATTTTTTTTTGACTGATAGCAGGCTTTGGTTTGAATTACTATAGTTCTTTAAACTATATATGCACTGTATATTGGTAGTACCTATGTTAGAAAGTTCTGTCAAGTCTCTTCAAACTGAATTAGCAAACTCAATGATCCCACGAATGGTAACAGTTAACTAGGCCCATGGTAAATACATTTCCTTAAAGTATCCCACTGAGCTCTGAGGCCCAGTTAGCACGTGGTTACTAACGAGTTATTTTCTGCAGTGTAACCTTCATCTTGGATGTCTTATGAACAATGCACAACCATTGTAAATGCCAATTGATTCTTGTGAGATAGTCAATATAAAAAGATGAACCAATATTAAGTCACCCACGTGTCATTTTCCTCTGTTCAGTCCCCAGCCCATAGTATAAAATACCTCAAAACTAATTTATATTCTCTAATAATGATCTTGGCAGTGATCAGAAAGTTTATATAGAAACTGTTTTTCTTTTCTTTTTCTTTCCTTTTTTAAAAGCAATACTTTTTTATACTTTGTGGTACTATTAGGACTATCTAAAAAAAAAAGAACATTTTAATGGCTTGTTAAATATATATATATATAAATTAAAGAAGAAACTGGATTTTTTAAAATTTACCTGTTGAGCTTTTTGCTATTTGTGGTTGGTAGACCTCCCCTACATTTCCTATACAGATAGATGTCACCCAAATTCCCCAGAATGATAGCCCCAGATTTGTTCCCCTCAGAACTGTTACCTAATCTTAAGGAAAATGTGACATGTATTTTATGGCCTGCAGACCTCTTTCTTGTTTGACAAGGACCACATTTAAATATACATCTTTAAGCTAGAGAATCTGAAAAAGGGTTTCTGTAATAGGTACTTCCTAGTCTTTATTGTGTCCTGGAATTGGACTGATTAGACTGACAGTTTCCTGGAAACCTTCTCCCA
>NW_021619128.1:0-3910 GCF_004785775.1 Grammomys surdaster | reverse complement strand
ATTTTTTGTATCCATTCCTCTGTTGAAGGACATCTGGGTTCCTTCCAGCTTTTGGCTATTATAAATAAGGCTGCTATGAACATGGTGGAGCATATGTCCTTGTTATATGTTGGAGTATTTTCTGGGTATATGCCCAGGAGTGGTATATTTGAGTCCACAGGTAATTCTACGTCCAATTTTCTGAGGAACCGCCAGACTGATTTTCAGAGTGGTTGCACTATCTTGCAATCCCACCAACAATGGAGGAGTGTTCCTCTTTCTCCACACCCTTGCCAGCACCTGCTATCACCTGAGTTTTTGATCTTGGCCATTCTGACTGGTGTGAGGTGGAATCATAGGGTTGTTTTGATTTGCATTTCCCTGATGACTAAGGATGCTGGACATTTATTTAGGTGCTTTTCAGTCATTCGAGATTCCTCAGTTGAGTATTCTTTGTCTAACTCTGTATCCCATTTTTAGTAGGGTTATTTGGTTGTCTGGAGTCTAATTTCTTGAGTTCTTTGTATATATTGGATATTAGCCCTCTATCAGATGTGGGATTGGTAAAGATCTTTTCCCAATCCTTTGGTTGCCGTTTTGTCCTATTGACAGTATCCTTTGCCTTACAGAAACTTTGAAATTTTATGAGGTCCCATTTGTCAATTCTTGATCTTAGAGCATAAGCCATTGGTGTTATGTCCAGGAACTTTTCCCCTCTGCGTAGGTATTCGAGGGTCTTCCCCAACTTCTCGTCTATTAGTTTCAGTGTATCTGGTTTTATGTGAAGGTACTTTATCCACTTGGACTGTAGTTTTGTACAAGGAGATAAGAATGGATCAATTTGCATTCTTCTACATGCTGACCTCCAGTTGAACCAGGACCGTTTGTTGAAAATGCTGTCCTTTTCCCACTGGACAGTTTTAGCTCCTTTGTCAAAGATCAAGTGACCATAAATGTGTGGGTTCATTTCTGGATCTTCAATTCTATTCTATTGATCTTTCTGCCTGTCTCTGTACCAATACCATGCAGCGGTTTTTGTTATTGTTGTTGTTGTTAGTTGTTGTTTTATCACTATCGCTCTGTAGTACAGTTTGAGGTCAGAGATGGTGATTCCTCCAGAAGTTCTTTTATTATTGAGAATAGTTCGCCATCCTGGGTTTTTTGTTATTCCAAATGAATTTGCAAATTGTTCTTTCTATCTCTAAGATGAATTGATTTGGAATTTTGATGGGGATTGCATTGAATCTGTAGATTGCTTTTAGCAAGATGGCCATTTTTATTACATTAGTCTTACCAATCAATGAGCATGGGAGATCTTTCCATCTTCTGAGATCTTCTTCGATTTCTTTCTTCAAAGACTTGAAGTTCTTGTCATACAGACCTTTCACTTGTTTGGTTAGATTCACACTAAGGTATTTTATATTATTTGTGACTATTGTGAAGGGTGTCATTTCCCTAATTTCTTTCTCAGTCTGTTTATCCTTCGAGTAAAGGAAGGCTACTGATTTGTTTGAGTTGATTTTATATCCAGCCATTTTGTTAAAGTTGTTTATCAGGTTTAGGAGTTCTCTGGTGGAAGTTTCCTGGTCACTTAAGAATACTATTCAATCACCTGCAAATAGTGAAATTTTTACTTCTTCCTTTCCAATTTGTATTCCTTTGACCTCCGTTTGTTGCCTAATTGCTCTGGCTAGGACTTCCAGTACTATACTGAATAGGTAGGGAGAGAATGGGTAGCCTTGAATTTCCCTGATTTTACTGGGATTGCTTCAAGTTTCTCTCCATTTAGTTTGATGTTGGCTACTGGCTTGCTGTATATTGCTTTTACTATGTTTAGGTATGGGTCTTGAATTCCTGATCTTTCCAAGTCTTTTACCATGAAGAGATGTTGAATTTTGTCAAATGCTTTCTCAGCATCTAGTGATATGATCATGTGGGTTTTTTTCCTTTGAGTTTGTTTATATAGTGGATTATGTTGATGATTTTCCAAATATTGAACCATCCCTGAATTTCTGGGATAAAGCCTACTTGATCATGATGGATGACTGTTTTGATGTGTTTGTGGATTCAGTTTGCCAGAATTTTACCAAGTATTTTTGCATCGATATTCATAAGGGAGATTGGTCTGAAGTTTTCTTTCTTTGATGGGCCTTTATGTGGTTTAGGTATGAGTGTAATTGTAGCTTCATAGAACAAATTGAGTATTGTTCCTTCTGTTTCCATTTTGTCAAATAGTTTGAAAAGAATTGGTATTAGGTCTTCTTTGAAGGTTTGATAGAATTCTGCACTAAAACCATTTGATCCGGGTTTTCCTTTGTTTGTTTGTTTGGTTGGTTGGGTTTTTTTTTGGTGGTGTGGAGACTGTTAATGACTGCTGTTATTTTTTAGGGGTTATGGGACTGTTTAGATGGTTTATCTGCTCCTGATTTAATTTTCTTACCCTGTATCTGTCTAGAAAGTTGGCCATTTCATCCATATTTTCCAGTTTTGTTGAGTGTAGGCTTTTGTAGTAGGATCTGATGATTTTTTTGAATTTCCTCAGTTTCTGTTGTTATGGCTCCCTTTTCAGTTCTGATTTCATTAATTTGGATACTGTCTCTGTGCCCTCTGGCTAGTCTGGCTAATGGTTTATCTATTCTGTTGATTTTCTCAAAGAACCAGCTCCTGGTTTTGTTGACACTTTGTATAGTTCTTTTTGTGTTTACTTAGTTGATTTCAGCCCTGAGTTTTATTATTTCCTGCTGTCTACTCCTCTTGGGTGTATTTGCTTCTTTTTCAAATTCAAATTATCAGATTATTCAAATTATCAGAAGGAGGTTCAGAATGTAAGGGTAAGCAGCCATTCTTGAGTGTCATGCCAAATACCATTGGATTCATGTTAGTTCTAAAACGTACAGTGGTAGTCACTATAATTAGGAAAAAGTTTAAAGACCCTTGCACTGTATTTGGCATAATTCTAACACCTCTCTGGATATTTTAACTTTACATAGTGAGCTTATGGATTTCAAGAATGCTGCTCTGCTGAGTGTTGATGTGATAGATACTGCTGATAAAATTACTCAGGGCTAGAGGTCAGTATTTCTATTGTGGTCAAACTTTTAAAATGACATATAGCTTGATGATCCTAGTCCTTTTGGTCCTGGGAATACTTTTATTCCTGCCCATCATGTTAATGCTTGTCTTCAACAACATCAACATGTTGGCAGGCAGAGTACATGGCTTGAACCTGAAAATGGACCCCCAGACAGAGTTATTAAATTAACAGGTTGGCAAGCCAAGGATGGGTAAGATTCTACACAGAGTCTTACCAACGTAAGACAGAAGTTCATTGCTTTGAATAATGCATATTTCATGATGGGTAAGAAAGGCATTCTTGTCAGAATGACCTAAGACAGGATCAGTCTTGTAAATGAAATAAAACAGGAGGAGAGGCAGAGAGCCTTTGGGACTGCTTTGTAAGAATCTGATATGGGCCAAGGACAAAGAAATGGGATGCTTGGCAGAAATATGACATTGCACTGGGATATGGAAGTAGGCTTCAAGTAGGAATCTGACATTAGGCTAGAACAAAGAAGTAATTTCAGACAGGAATCTAAATTGTAGGCTTGAACAAGAAAGTAGTCTTCAGACATGAAAATGAATTTGGGCTAGGAAAATGAAGTGAGCACAGATATTTTGGACATCCTGATAAGCCCCTAGAAACAGTGATCATGGGAGTGTTCACAGAAGTTTGTTTACTGCTTGGTTGTTCTTTGAATATTCGTATTTATTGTCTTGCTTGTTCCTTGATTATTTGCTTCTATTGTATTGCTAGTCTCTCAACCTAGAACTTAACTGAATACCTGCATGTAATTCAAATGGTATAAAAGCAAAAAGGAGGAGGGTGGATGGGAGAGGGGTTTCTAGGTTGGGGAAATGGGGAAAGGGGATG
>NW_021619127.1:0-5576 GCF_004785775.1 Grammomys surdaster | reverse complement strand
GCCTCAAAGAGACCTAGATTAGACTTTGTTCTGTTGTTCACTCTTATGGGAAACCTTTCAAGAAGTAGAGTAAAATGGGAAACCAAAAGCCCAAAATGGAGTGTTCAAATATTGTGTTCACGACAGGGTATCAGGAAGTAGAATAGTGTTAAATCATGTATCCAAAGATACTAAATGGAAGTAACTGAGAATTAAACACGGGGAAATACCCCCCGCCCACAGCTAGGGATTATCTTTGTAGATTTTCAGTGAGAAAGGGATGGTTTATATTATATAGGCTTTTTAATGCTGCAGTTATTTTTTTTTTCATTTGGACAAAAGAAGATATGATTCTGATTCAAATGGCCAAGAGATGGACGGGAATGGCTGCTGTCAGTTGTCAACATGACTACACACGTTGTGAAATAAAATCCATAAATGGGAGAAAAATCAGAGATCCAGATCAATGGTTAGAAAACAGAGGGTTTTGGTCCAAATCATGCCATGGTATTACAGTAACTTTGGATAGAGATCTTGAGAATACTGGCTCTGAAAAGCTTTGTGTTTATGCATGATAGTATACATCATTAATTCCAAGAGAGCGAGGCAGCGTAATTTCTGAGTTCAAGCCAAACCTAGAACAAAGAAAGCAAAGAATAGTTTTCTTTATTTGGTAAAGTTAAAGAAAAGATTAGTTCCAACCACGGTTGTGCACAAATCAAGTGTTTGAATCAAGCAGATCTCTGGTGTCAAGGTTAGTCTGCAGATCATGGTCCATGACAGCAATACTTAGGCAGTGAGCAAACCACTGAGGCTAGGTTGCTTGGATAAATGACATTGAACTATGGGCCATATTCCAGCACCAGCAACTGATAGAACTTTGAAGTTTTGGGCATGTTGCTATGGCTTTAGAATCCAAAATAGTAGAGTTTACTTGGACAGCTGACAAGTTAGTTTGAGCTTCCTAATTGCCAGTGACTTAGAAACTGTCATCGTTGAAGTATAATATATTGGAAGTATTTTATGAGAGCACCAAGAAGCTGTGTTCCAGAGGTAGCCCTCCTGCAGGCAGGCAGATAATTTGTAAGAATCTTCTATGTGGTACTGAATGAATGAAGATATCCTGAAGTGCCGTTGAGGCCTGATACTGTGAGTGGCTAGGTAAGGCCATTGAGGAAATTGCTGCTTCAGAGTCTGTTGAAGTCCAAAGACTGAAAGGGGTTATACAATGAAGTTGAGGATTGGTACCTTGAAGACTGCCTAGGAGAGGTTCAGGGTGAAAGTTCTGTCTGGTGGAAGCAGAAGAACTGGGTGTATTTGAGAATCCAGTAAAATGGGATGACCACAAGGAAGAGCAGCAACAGTGGAGTACTATTCGCAGGAGCTTGTGGTCTTCAGAAACTACAGCTCTAAGGTGAAACCCAAGTTCTTTTTGTAAGAGCCCAGATGATCCTCAGTAAACCCTGTGTGATGCCTCTTGGGGAAAGCAGCTATCAGGGATTGGAATCAGCACAAGAAAAAGGTGACAGTTTCTTTTATACAGCACAAGTGGATTATTGTTTGCAAACCTGAAAAGAGTTGGACATCAGTAAAGTCAATGCAGGAATTGAAGTTTTTGCAGTTGGATTTTATTCTTCATTTGAAGGAGTATCATCACTGTGAAGTCTTGAAATGTTTATATATACCCTATGATGTTGTACACATGTGACCTGATGTTAAGCGTTTCTCTGATGCTGGAATGAATTTTAGAGAGTTTAGGAGGAGCAAAGGACATTTAGGATTCTGAGTTTTGTTGAGACTGGACTAGACTATGGGTATTTTGGCATTGGATAGTTCTTAGGACTTTTGGCTTGGTATAGCACCCATATTCTCTTTTCTTTTTTCTTTTTTTTTTTTTTTTTGCAGAGACAAGTTAGTGCAGGAAATGGTTTTGATTGTTTCACTATGCTTAGCCCACATGAATTTAGCACTAATCAGATTACTGAGGATGGGGGCGCTTTGTCATAGGAAGTGTGTCACAATGGAGGATTCATGAAAATCTCAGGTCAGGCCAGCTTGGTTAAAACCATACACCTGGCAGCCTGTGGAAGAGAATAACCTGACTTCCTTGGCACCTTTAGCACTATGTCATCCTGAATGGTGTCCGAATTTCTGCCATCGTGTTAGTAGGAGGAATCTTTAAGTTGTAAGTCAGCCCAAATTGACTGTCATCCTCAATAAGTGTTGTCTTACTCATGGGGTCTCTTCACTGTGATGAATCATTAGGTAACATAGAAGTGGGTACCAGAGACTGGGTTATCATTGTGATAGGTCTGTCCATGATTTTGTTTGTAGGAAATTCGATTCTGGCAGTTTGGAGGCTTTAAATGGAGCTTAATATGCTGAAGTATTAGCAGCAGGCCAGAGAGTGGTGCTAAGAGTGATTTTAAATGAGGGGGCTTGGCACAGTAGATTTCAGTCGAGAGGAGTATTAATATGAGGCTTAGAAAATATGTTTTTATATTTTGGTGCAGAATAGGGCTTCCTTGTGCTCTTGTCTTACGAGTTTTCTGGAGGGTAATTTAAAGACATGTAAATTAATACCATTAATAAAGGGAGCCTCAAAGAAACCTAGATTAGACTTTGTTCTGTTGTTCACTCTCATGGGAAACATTTCAACAAGTAGAGTAAAATGAGAAACCAAAAGCCGAAAATGGAGGGGTTCAAATATAGTGTTCAAAACAGGGTTTCAGGCAGTAGAATGGTGTTTTATCATGTATCCAAAGATACTAAATGGAAGGAACTGAGAATTGACCACGGGGAAATATCCTCCCCAGCCAGGGATTCTCTTTGTAGATTTTCAGTTGAGAAAGGGATGGTTTATATTATATAGGCGTTTTAATGCTGCAGTTATTTTTTTTCATTTAGACAAAAGAAGATATGTTTCTGATTCAAATGGCCAAGAGATGGAAGGAGATGGCTGCAGTCAGTTGTCAACATGACTACATATGTTGTAAACTAGTATCCATAAATTGGAGAAAAATCAGAGATCCAGATCATGGGCTAGAAAACAGAGGGTTTTGGTCCAAATCATGCCATGGAATTACAGTAACTTAGGATTGAGATCTTGAAAATACCGGCTCTCAAAAGTTTTGTATTTATGCATGATAGTATACATCTTTTATCCCAAGAGAGAAAGGCAAGGTAATTTCTGAGATCAATGCCAAGCTAAAACAAAGAAAGTAAAGAATAGTTCTCTTTATTTGGTAAAGGTAAAGAAAAGATTAGTTCCAAGCACAGTTGTGCACAAATCAAGTGTGTGAGACAAGCAGATCTCTGGTTTCAAGGTTTGTCTATAGATCATGTTTCATGACAGCCATACTTATGCAGTGAGCAAACCATTGAGGCTAGGTTGCTGTGATAAATGCCATTGAACAAGTGGACAATTCCAGCACCAGCAACTGATAGAACATGGAAGTTTTGGGCATGTTGCTATGGCTTTAGAATCCAAAATAGTAGAGTTTACTTGGACAGCTGAATCAAGTTAGTTTGAGCTAAGAAATTGCCAGTCACTTAGAAACTGTCATCATTGAGGTATATTATATTGGAAGTATTTTATTAGAGCACATATAAGCTGTGTTCCAGAGATAGCCCTCCTGCAGGCAGCCAGATAATTTGTAAGGATCTTCCATGTGGTACTGAAAGAATGGAGGGATTCTGAATTGCAGTTGAAGCCTGATACTCTGAGTGGCTAGGTAAGGCCAATGGGGAAATTGCTGCTTCAGTGTCTGTTGAAGTCCAAGGACTGAAAGGGGTTATACAATGAAGTTGAGGTTTGGTACCTTGAAGACTGCCTAGGAGAGGCTCATGGTCAAAGTGCTCCAGGTGGAAGCAGAAGAACTCGGTGTATTAACTCTAAGCTGATATGTGGCCATACTGAGGATGTTGTCACTTTGTCATAGGAAGTGTGCCACAATGGAAGATTCACGAAAATCTCAGGTCAGGGCAGCTTGGTTAAAACCATCCTCCTGGCAGCCTGTGGAAGAGAAAATAACCTGCCTTCCTTGGCACCTTTAGCACTATGTCATCCTGAATGGTGTCCGAATTTCTGCCATCATGTTAATAGAAGGAATCTTTAAGAAGTAAGTCAGCCCAAATTGACTGTCATCCTCAATAAGTGTTGTCTTTCTCATGGGGTCTCTTCAGTGTGATGAATCATTAGCTAACATAGAAGAGGGTTCCAGAGACTGGGTTATCATTGTGATAGGTCTGTCCATGATTTTGTTTGTAGGAAATTCGATTCTGGCAGTTTGGATGCTTTAAATGGATCTTAATATGCTGAAGTCTTAGCAGCAGGCCAGAGAGTGGTGCTAAGAGTGATTTTAAATGAGGGGGCTTGGCACAGTAGATTTCAGTCGAGAGGAGTATTAATATGAGGCTTACAAAATATCTTTTTATATTTTGGTGCAGAATAGGGCTTCCTTGTGTGCTTAAGAGTTTTATGGAGGGTAATTTAACGACATGTAAATTAATACCATTAATAAAGGGAGCCTCAAATAGACCTAGATTAGACTTTGTTATGTTGTTCACTCTTATGGGATACATTTCACGAAGTAGAGTAAAATGAGAAACCAAAAGTCCAAAATCAAGGGGTTCAAATATAGTGTTCACAACAGGGTTTCAGAAAGTAGAATGGTGTTAAGTCATGTATCCAAAGATACTAAATGGAAGGAACTGAGAATTGACCAACGGGAAATATCCTCCCCAGCTAGGGTTTCTCTTTGTACATTGTCAGTTGAGAAAGGGATTGTTTATATTATATAGGCCTTTTAATGCTGCAGTTATTTTTTCTCATTTGGAAAAAAGAAGATATGATTCTGATTCAAATGGCCAAGAGATGGACGGGGATGGCTGCTGACAGTTGTCAACATGACTACATATATTGTGAACTAATATCCATAAATGGGAGAAAAATCAGAGATCCAGATCAAGGGCTAGAAAACAGAGGGTTTTGGTGCAAATCATGCCGTGGAATTACAGTAACTTTGGATAGATATCTTGAGAATACTGGCTCTGAAAAGCTTTGTGTTTATGCATGATAGTATACATAATTAATCCCTAGAGAGCGAGGCAAGGTAATTTCTGAGTTCAAGGCAAACCTAGAACAAAGAAAGTAAAGAATAGTTTTCTTTATTTGGTAAAGGTAATGAGAAGATTAGTTCCAAGCACGGTGGTGCACAAATCAAGTGTGTGAGACAAGCAGATCTCTGGTTTCACGGTTAGTCTACAGATCATGTTCCATGACAGCAATTCTTAGGCAGGAAGCATCCATTGAGGCTAGGTTGCTGGGATCAATGCCATTGAACTAGTGGCCGATTTCCAGCACCAGGAACTGATAGAACTTGGAAGTTTTGGGCATGTAGCTATGGCTTTAGAATCCAGAATAGTAGAGTTTACTTGGATAGCTGAATCAAGTTAGTTTGAGCTAAGAAATTTCCAGTGACTTAGAAACTATCATCCTTGAGGTATAGTATATTGGAAGTATTTTATGAGAGCACCAAGAAGCTGTGTTCCAGAGATAACCCTCCTGAAGGCAGCCAGATAATTTGTAAGAATCT
>NW_021619126.1:0-20866 GCF_004785775.1 Grammomys surdaster | reverse complement strand
TTCATAAGGTTTCTCTCCAGTATGTGTTCTTTTATGACATTGGAGATGACTGGGTCTTGCAAAGGCTTTACCACAATGATTACATTCATAAGGTTTCTCTCCAGTATGTCTTCTTTTATGACATTGGAGATTACTCTGTATTGCAAAGGCTTTACCACAATGATTACATTCATAAGGTTTCTCTCCAGTATGTGTTCTTTTATGTCTTTTGAGAATACTCTGATCTGAAAAGGCTTTACCACATTGATTACATTTATAAGGTTTCTCTCCAGTATGTGTTCTTTTATGACATTGTAGATTACTGTGTTGTGAAAAGGCTTTACCACATTGATTACATTCATAAGGTTTCTCTCCAGTATGTGTTCTTTTATGACATTGTAGATTACTCGGTTGTGAAAAGACTTTACCACATTGATTACATTCATAAGGTTTCTCTCCAGTATGTACTCTTTTATGAATTTTGAGAGTACTGTGTTCTGAAAAGGCTTTACCACACGGAATACATTCATAAGGTTTCTCTCCAGTATGTGTTCTTTTATGACATTGGAGATGACTGGATCTTGCAAAGGCTTTACCACAATGATTACATTCATAAGGTTTCTCTCCAGTACGTGTTCTTTTATGACTTTTGAGAGTACTCTGATCTGAAAAGGCTTTACCACAGTGATTACATTCATAAGGTTTCTCTCCAGTATGTGTTCTTTTATGACATTGGAGATTACTCTGTATTGCAAAGGCTTTACCACAATGATTACATTCATAAGGTTTCTCTCCAGTATGTGTTCTTTTATGACATTGGAGATGACTGGGTCTTGCAAAGGCTTTACCACAATGATTACATTCATAAGGTTTCTCTCCAGTATGTGTTCTTTTATGATATTGGAGATGACTGGGACTTGTAAAGGCTTTACCAAACTGATTACATTCATGTGGTTTCTTCCTGCTATGTCTTCTTACATGCCTGCAATGATAATTGGCACAAGTGAAAGCTTTACCACTTTCATTACCCTGATCAATCTTTTGGTCAATATGAATAAATTTTACATTTTAGTTTAATAGTAAAGAAGAACCATATCTTAAGATTTTTACCACTTCATATGTTCATAATGTTCTCCCCAACTCTGGCTTGATGCCTCTTTGAAAACACCTGTGATGACAGGAATATTTACTACATGGCTCACAGGTATAACATCCTTTGTCTCTATGAGATTTCTATATGATGTGTTTCATGTATCTGAAGGAAAATGCAAAAAGGAGACCTTTATAACACTGATTATTTCATAAATTTTCTATAGTGTGAATCATCCCACATTAGCACTGTGAACCTGGAAAAACAAAAATTTACACAATTCTAGTACCCAAGGGGATATTCTGCAGTGTGACTATGGGGATGTTCCCTATAAAGTCAGAAAACCAATTAATTACAAACTTCTACTATATTTAGAAAATCTTTCAAAGGCAAAATACTACATATCTTCTCACTGTTTTGGAGTAAAGATAGGGATGTTGCTCCTTTAAATATTCCTATGCGCACATAGTTTTTTTTTTTTCTGACACTTGATATACACATAAAAAGAAGAAATGAAAGCTTTCCACATTGAATTAACATCATTTGACTTTTCATTTCTTCTAGACATACTGTATGTGGATTGAGGTTTCTCCACAGCAACATTCTTGACTCTCATAAACTGACCTCTCAGTAAACTTAACAATGTCACTACAAAAATATGAGTATCACTGAATTTACCACAGACTATTTACTTATTGCATGGCTTTGGATATATGTTTATCACTATTCAATGTGCAACATCTAAATATTATGAGACTGATCAGATTGGTAGTTCCACAGCTTAGCTCTAATGGAGTTACAAATCAAATAAAGGCATCTCTTAAGACATTGTTTCTATGTCTCCTTCCTTAGAGGAATGCCTTACAAACACGAATCAGATAACTGACATTAAGGCCCATGGCCTTGTGAGAATATTTTAATCATAGCTATACTTAAAGGACTGATATTTTACATGCTTCCTTTACTTTCCAGTTTCCAGGACATATTAAAATTATCTCAGAGGCATATATGTTTCAGTTTGCACATTAACATTACCTTTCGTACCTTCTAGAATTTTGAAATTCTGTTTCAATATGGTGGTCTTCCCAATTGTACCCTAAAACACAGTATGAGAAAATGAATGATATAGTATTGGAAATTAGGCAAAAGTGAACTTACTGTGGTTTTTCACAGCACTGATTCTGATTTATTTTACTCAGTCTTCCATGTCCCCATTTCAAATAACAGAGTGTCATCAATAGTCAAGAAATATTTGTCCCCTTATTTTGAAAAACAAAAGAAAATTCTCAGTCTTACCTATAGCAGTGAGGTTCCAGTAGGTCTCCAGCATCACATCTTTGTAGAGATTCTTCTGGGAAGGATCCAGCAAATCCCACTCTTCTTTAGTGAAGTTGATATGCACATCATCAATATTTATTGCATCCTAAAATATGTGTACAACACAAAGCATGATACTGACATCACTGTAAATAAGGGTATGCTTCCTAGACAATATAATCATATATTTCTCGTGCTACCATCATTTATTTCTTGGACACAGAAGTTATAATCTAATCGCCATGTCATTTTAAAAGGAAATTGTGTTATGAGTATTGCATGTGTCGCTTCTGAACCCACTGAATAGGATATAGCTTTGCAAGAGAAATGCCAATTGAGAGGGAGATGGAGAGGGAAACAGACCAATAGCACTGAGCACACATTAAAGAAATTGTATGAACAATTATAGGTATATAAATGATGGACAACCTGGGTGTTTTTGCTAATGTCTTTAATCCCAGAGGGACAGGCAGGTATATGTCCTTGAGCTTGATGCAGGCAAGGTCAATGCAACAAGTTCCAGGACAGCAAAAGTTACATATTAATATACTCATGCCCATGTAAAAATCAACCAAGAAAACAGAAACGATAGAGAGAACTCATAGTTCTTTACTGAAGTACCTACAAAGAATTAGACATTCAAAGCAGTTCTGCATTCATCTTAGAGAAATGTAAAGTGTACCAGTTTAAAATGCAACATTAATAAAATTTTACTAAAACGGAATAAATGTTTAAACAGATACAAATGGACAGATAAAAATATTAATAATATAAATGTTGATCATAAGTAAGCAACATAGGGCAGGAGAATGAGATAACTCAGAAGTGGAATGCTCTGGCTGGTCTTCCATATAATGGTGGTCAATTTCAAATATCTACATGGGGACTAACGACTTCCCATAACATGAAGATCAAGAGTTCTGAGGCCACATTCTGCCAAAAATAAAGAACAGGTACATATGATAATCATATTCATTCACACAGGTAAAATACTCCTATTTGTCCAAAAATTTCAGGAGAAACACAGGAGTAAGGCAGAACATCATACACCTGGAATCCAATGACTCTGAAGCCACAGGTAGTATTGATATCATGAGCATATGTCATACTTAGTAATAGAATATAACCTACATATTTGGACAAATTTCAAAATTAAAGAAGCTGATGAAGAGCAGCACAGAAGCCTGTACTTATTTTACAATAATATGTCAGGTGGCTTGTGTAGATTCTATATCTACTATCAAGACTGGAAGGGCTTCATAGAGAAATTTTGTCTTGGAAAAACAAAAAGAATCAAGTTGAAAATATAAAACCAACAGGCTTGCAAAATAGATTAACACTGAATAACAAATATTTATACAGTATCTTACATGATTTAGGGACAGAGACCAAATGGTGAATGTATGGGATCATGAGAACAAAGCTGAAGGATCAAATTCAACAACAACACAGTTGACACACAGAACAAAATTTGTACTATCTAAAAGAAACGCAGGGTATGGCTATAGCAGAGCTTGAGGGAATGGCCAATGAAAAGTTGCCTAAATAGAGACCCACCTTACTGGCAAGATTTAATTCATAACATTATTAAGGACACTCTGTTATGCTCCCACACAGGAGCCTTGCATAATTGTCCACTGAGAGGCTCCACCCTGCAGCTTACTGAAACAGCTTCAGAGAACAACAGTCAAACATTGAATGGACCTTGGGGACTGTTATGGAAGAGTTGGGGGAAGGATTGAAGGTCTTCAAGAGGATAGGAACTGCACAGTAAGACCAACAAACTCAAATATTATACAGCTTTTAAAAACAATGAATTTATATAAGACTTCCGTTCCCAGCACCCACGGCTGTCTCTCCAGACACACACATAAAAAAAAAAAAAAAGAATTTCAGAAATTCTTAGGTAAATGTATGGAACTAGAAAATGTCCACCTGAGGGAGGTGACCCTATCACAAAAGAACACACATGGTATGCACTCAACGACAATTGGATATTGGCCCAAAAGCTCACACTCTCTGAAAATCCAAAAATCGAATAGTAACCCAGGAATAAAACTTTAAAACAAACAAGACAAACACAGAAAACAGCACCTAGACCAATCATAACCTCAAACCCAGATACATAGATACCAGCAAAGGAATACAATAAATAACGTCAAGGAAAATATGTCATCAAGAAATAAAAGCTATCCTCTCGCAGCAGGTCATTAGAAATCAAAACATGTAACAGATATTATGCAAAAGAGCTTGTTGGAGGTAAGGGAGAGGAGTGAGAACCTGAGGAAGGGATAGAGGTACACAAGAGGACCTACAGACAGACAGACAGACAGACAGACAGACAGGGAGCAGAGAGAGAGCCATGAGGGTATAAACAGAGAATAGAGAAGGGTCATGTGCAGAGAACAGACAGGAAACAAACGTGCAGACCTGCTGTATTTGGTGGTCCGTGTATATAAAGCACGACTGAGAACAGCAGCAGGTGGGGGAGGCAGGGAATGACTTAAGCATTTGCTAAGTCCCTGAAGGCAGGCAACTGAAATTGTCTGTACACTGACAACTACAGAGGCAAGGTTCACTCACAGAACAGAAAGGGAAGATAAATAGAAAAATGGACATATTGGTCAAAAACAAAAATGTTGAGTGTAACAGTATCATGGAAATAAGCAACTAGGGAGACTGCAACATATGAGAAAGAAAAAACTACAGATGATTGGAAGGCAAGAAGAGAATATCAGCTTAAAAGTCTATAAATTATTATCAACAAACTCATAAATGAAAAATTTCCTAAACTAAAGAATAAGATGCCTATTAAGGTGAAGAAACATTGAAAATACCAAATAGATTAGACAAAAAAGAGTCCCTTTGCTGCATAACAATCAAAACACTAAACATATAAAGAACTCTAAACAACTGCAACAAAAAAATTGGCCAAAACAAAACAAAAACAAGTAACATGCAAAAGCAGAACTATTACATATACACCTGACTTCTTATCATATACTATAAAAGAAAAAATGTTTGGACACATGTGCTGCAGACTCAAAGAAACCATCTATGTTTCTCCAAGCAAACAAATGATCCAAATGTTTTGGGTCAATTTGGAATCAGCCATGATAGTGAAGTTATTCATAGGTCACTGCCTGATTTGGTAAGTGAGGAGCACCACAAGGGACCACATGGGTGGTCACACGTGGCTGATGGTTTTCCTCCAGGCTCAAAGAGGACCCACCAAACCAGCTCCCACTACTCAACCACCTGCTCCTCCCCATTGTGGGCATTTTTTTCCTGTGCTCACCATGTCTCGATTTCAGAGCTTCCCTAGTGTCCTCTCACAGCACACAACACCACAGCTCAGAGCAGGAAGCAGAGAACCACCAAAGCCTGCACAGTTGCAGGAAACTTGCAGAGAGGAACCGGAAGATCCCACCTCTTTGTCTGACTGGCAGATCCACCTGGAGGCCTGATTGGCCAGTGAATTTTCCTCAAGGTTAAAAGGTGTTTCCGGTCTAGGTCAGACCTTTCCAGATCTCAGGAGTGGTTTGCACCTCATTAGCATTTGTGCCTCTCCTCCAAGAGGAATCTCACCTCACCCAGCCCTGGGGGAGAATTTACGAATCCAGCTCAGGCTATTCAGATACTTATTCCAACCCCCCTCTGTGAACACTGATCCTGCACTTACCAGGACCTGACTTCAGACCTTGCCTGAGCTCTCCTCACAGCACTTGCTTTCTTCCTGAAATCAAGGTGAATAGTTTTCATAGGTGCAGTGGAGGAGGTATCAATCTGACCCAGAAATGGGAGAGTGGAAGTCTATTAACATTCAAGTAGGATTTTAGGAAACTAAAAATTTTTGTTTTGTGCCTTCACTGTGGGCTCAGGGAAACTGCAGCTCCCTTTCACCAGACAGTTGGTATGAAAGGACCCTGGTAGAAAAGCCAGAAACATAAGGGAAACACTGTTGAGCACTATTGTGAACCAGCACATCTTCATCAGTGATGAAGCAGAGAAAAACCACACTTGTATTAGTACAGGTTCTTTAGATAAACATATCTCTAACCACAGAGAGAATGAATTTCTCTATACATATTGAACGGATATTTAATAGACTGTCCCAATAAAGGCTGTCAGCCAAGGGAAAAAGCAAAGGCTGGTCGATTTCATGTTACAGGAAATTAGAGCTGATCTTCAGTATATACTACAATTTTGAAGAAATAAGTACTTACTAATATCTTGAGTAGAAGTTATGATAGTCCTAACAGTCTGAATTTTGTGGATGTTTCCCCACTCACATAACAGAATCCTTCCATGACATCTTCCATGACAGTCTTATTTTCAGAATCATTGTCTTAACTTTAGTTTTATTTTGGCCCCTTAGAGGACTATTCTCTGAGGCACCATAACTGCTGCACTTTTATATCACTGCTTTGGTCAGTATGAAAATGTAGGATTATCCATTTTACAAACAACGAAGAGTACAGATATCCTCTCAAGGCTGGCTACTGTGCCAGGCCACTCATATTCATCTTGCCACAACATCACCAGTGATGGATTCATGGAAAGACAGGAGCATTTGTGAGAAACTAAAGAATGGGAAAGACTAAATACAGGAATGTAAGGCACATTGCCATACAACCATTTATTCAAATGAGATAAGGAAGGTAGTTCAGGTATTTGTGGTGGCCATGCAAACCAGAGGATCTGAATTCCATTAAAAGGATCCTTGGAGAAAACCTAAGATGCTGATTGGAACTAATACTCTGTGTGAGTTATGTGATTATATACAGATTCATTGAGCATGCTCAGGAATGAGAGACACCATTATGCAAATCATCCTCTATGGATTTGCTGTATCTATCCCTTTGATATAACTTGGTTTCTGACACCATGTAAGCAAGACTATAAAATTCCCAACACAGGCATCCTCAAGTACATACACACATGCACACACACACAAACACACACACACCCAAGCACACAAACAGAGAGAGAGAGAGAGAGAGAGAGAAAGAGAGAGAGAAAGAGAGAAAGAGAGAGAAAGAGAGAGGGTAAACACAGACATACACAAAACACAGACAAACACAAAAGTTCTGGCCACATCAGGAACTTTCTCGTCAGTCAAGTGCTTTACCTACTTTCTACTGAAACTGGCATGAGATGCATTCTAAATCACAACTTCAAAAGATGTTCTCTCTTTTTGTGTAAGTTAAAGAAGCCTTCAGAGTTTAAAGAGTAGGGGAAATTTGATTTAAGTCAAGATATGTAGAAAAAGTTTAGGTTAACAACACAAAGTTTAGGATATTTGAAAACTACTTTCATCATACAACATTCACAGTGAGTTCAGACAGAAAAGAAAGAAGAGAAGAGTACCATAGACTATGAAGGACATCCATTACTAGGGAACTCCCTGGAAAACTATTGAGAAGCCATCTGACAAGTGTTACTATTTGATGCTAGGAAAGGCCTATGTGCTGTTCTCACTATATGTATTTAGTTATAAACTGTGATGCAAGATGATCTCAAACTAATTGTGTCCTGCCTGAAGATATTCTTCAATGTTTTTCTTTCTGCTCCAACTCCTGGGTGCTGGGATTATATACATGGGCACTGAGTCTATTTGTACAGTACTTGTGAATCAGATCAGGTCTTTACCCACATTAAACAAAACTCTACAAATGATCATTCCTGTCAATATCTTTTAAATTAAATAAGAATGCAAGAGAAAAACATCCTATAAAGAGCAGTACACATGATAAAATCTACACTGGAAAGGTGAATAAAATAAACGCTCATATAGAACATAACAATTAAAATTCTAACATTTATTGACTAAGAAAAATTAATAACATGTGGGTGTTCAGTCTGCTGAATGTCTTTGTACCACACACATAGGATTCCCACAGAGACCAGAATCAGGCATCAGATTCCACCAGCATTTGAGTTAATCAGGCTTGTAGCTGTTATGTGAGTTCTGTGAGACTGCAACAAATTTTGTTAATGGAGAACACATCTATACTGTCCACACAACAGTTGAAATTTGTCCTTCCAACCAAGTGTGCTAGATCACTCCCAATCAAAGATGGAAAATTCTGTAAACTTCTAGTGACCAGTACATGAGGCAGGCATGCTAATTGTCTTAAGCTGCCACACATTCATACAAGGCGCTGGTGAGTTCAGGAACCAGCCACAGGATCACTGATTGTCCGTTCGAAACAGATTTGTCACCTCACATCTAGGACAACAATGCAGATTAGGCCCATCAGATGATGTATACAATTCAGAAAACCCTCCTTATTGTGGATGTGGGTAAGAGAAAGGTGAACATCTGGGACAGCAATGTTGGGAGGAACGTTACTAGTAGGGGGAGTGGACAGAGCCTGCGTCAGAGTTAACATGCATCAGCTTGAGTGTGTCTAGCATCTACAAGATTAAAAGAGTTAGTTAATGCTGATCTTTTACTGAGGGAGATCAGAGAATACTGAAGAAGACTTTCTTCCAGTGCTTTGTTCTTGTGAAGATCCTTAGAAAGAATCTCATTACTGAGAGTAACAGTGAATCAAAGAGTCAATCTGTAAGGACTAGAAACCTTGTGCATTTCCAGCCTGGTTCTGCAATATCAAGGATAAAAAGAATCTACTATCGCCTGGTCTTCATGTGAGTGGGGGTGCCAGGTCTTGTCCTACAGAACCTAAGACATCTGGTTTTCCACTCCTCACTTAATCTGGAATCTCTATCTGATGTCCTCATATAAGTTTATTATGTCAGGAGCCATAACAGGACAAGCTGAATACTAGCAGGTGACCTTCCTGAGATGGTGTGCTTCAGATTATTATATAATCTGCTACAGGTTCTCTCTTATTAGGCAAGTCCCTAAGAGAATTCATTTTAAAAAAGATTCCTGCTATTAATATACTTTTCTTGTTATTATTAAACATGGATAACCATCTCTAAGCAATAGTTCACCTCTTGGGAACAGATCTCTGCAAATCTATGAAGATATAGGATCCTGTAGTGATGCTATATAGACAAGTAGATGACTTCTTAAGTCTTAACGATGATCCCATAAGAATTCCTAAAGTTACTTCTGTGCTTATTAAGCTCTTAGATAGTGGGACTGTTATTATGTCCTTTTCTGATAGTCAAAACTGCAATGAGAACTCTGCCAGTACCTGAGTGTCATCAGTTAATTGCCCTTAGATAGTAACCAGACTCTCTCCTGCTCAGAGCATATTCCAATGAGGTTGTAAAACAATTAACCAAAGGTCACTAAAAGGGAACTCAAATTTATTATAGGTGCCAGGACAGAAGAGAAAATATTGCCTGGGTTTATCTATACAAAACTTCACTAATTTCTTAGTTATAGTTTTAAACCTTCAGTGAACCTGTGGAGCTAGACAGGTGATAGATGTTTAGCTAGATGATTGCTCCTAATGGATATGCATGTATAAACATTCTCTGTTGTAAACGTCTATTTCAAATTATGATTTGAATTTTGGTGTGAACTTGTGATTAACTTTGTAACATGTGATCACGTACTCTGAAAGATGTATAAGTATTGAAGAAAAAGACAAAGTAGTAGAATAGTTGTAGAGGTAGAGGTTCTTTAGGAGCCGTTCATCCCTTCCTTTCCTTTTCCCCTGCTTAGAATTTTTTCACTTAGAATTTTTCCTTTGTTAGAATGTTTTCCTTTTCCCCACTTAGGACCTCTCTACTTTTCCCCTTAGAAAGCTTTCATAGGAAAATTTTTACACTTAGTAATAAACTCTATAATAACTTCTCTAAGTGCTTTTTCTTCCTGGGACCTCAGACTAGCAGGCATAAGTCAGGGCCCAGCAGTTCTGAAATAGAACAAAGGCCACTTTGCCTAATCCTCTGCTGTTAGGCTACAGGTGTTAATCACCAAAGTCTGCAATCTTTTACCCTCAGAAGAAGTTTTTAGGACTTTTTAGAAGTTATCATCAGCATTTCAGTACAGGTCAGAGAGCCAGAAAGATCTGAGACCCTCAGACTTTAAAGCCATCACCAGAGTCCTACCCTGTGCCTCACCACTACCCTCTCCAGGCTGGAAGGCTCACTGCACAGATCTATCAACAGGAGAGACCAAGACTGAGCCACTCACATGTCATCATTCCCCAGGGTTACCTGCCTTGACTTGGCTGCAGGTTGACTACATTGGACTCCTGCCTCTCTAAAAGGATAATGCTTCATCCTTACTGGAGCAGATATATTTCTGTCTGTGGAGTTATATTTCCTTCATATAAATGTTTCTCCCAAAACCACAATATTACAGAATGCCTTACATGCAATTGGAGACTCCATTATTCACTATCATGGTATTCAACACACTATTGCATCTGACCAACAAACTTACTTCAAAGTCAGGGAAGTATGACAGTGGGTCCACAAAGTATGTTACACAATTTATATCTGGAGTGCAGGAGATCCTTTAAGGAATCTATTGGTGCAACAAAGTTTTTCATTAAAGTATACTGGAAAATGCAACAGCCTAATCCAGACAGAGTGACAAAGGGCACAGGTACATCAGAAATAAAAGTATGGGTCACTCTTCTAGGAAAAGGTTTACAACTTGCTGAGGGTCTTGTAGAGGAGGATGAAGGAACTACAAAATGAGGACTAAAGGAAGGTAGTTATAAATATCAACTAAGGCCACATGAGTAGCTGCTCAAAACAGTATTCTATCATGACTGATTTATTTTTATTTTCTTAATAATGCATTTATGTGGATATTTTTGTTTTGTATCATCAATTTCATTGTCAGGTGATGTGACACCAATATAGAGAACATGAATGGTAATCACATTGAACTTCAACATAACAGAAAAATGTTCTTTGAAGGATATCACCACCTATTCTTTTTTTCATTAAAGATTTATTTATTTATTATAAATGTATACACTGTAGCTGTCTTCAGACACACCAGAAGAGGGCATCAGATCTCATTACAGATGGTTGTGAGCCACCATGTGGTTGCTGGGATTTGGACTCAGGACCTCTGGAAGTGCAGTCAGTGCTTTTAACCACTGAGCAATCTCTCCAGCACCCACCACCACCTACCCTTATTGTATAATATATTTGCAGTTGTCCACGCCTTCTTCTTAGTAGTGGGATAATATATGAATTAAACATGTGCAGTTCTTATGACTGATGAGAAATTCTCTGTGAGTTCATGCAATCATCAGTTCTTTTGTGTTTTGATGGTACTGTTTCTTTAAATCCACCCAACACCTTGACCCCTTATATTCATTGACATGTTTTCCCACACAGATCTCTAAGCCTTGAGTGATATTGTTGCTCTATACAAACTGGTGGTAAGGAGGTAGTCCTGAAGACAATCTTGACTTACTTCATCAGATTTAGACTGGTCCCCAAATAGAAGCCGTACCTCTAATGCCTTGAATTCAAGTTGCTAGAAAGTACTCTACATGCTACTGGAGGAAAAAGTGAAGGAAATAAAAACCAAGAGGGACTCACACCATATAGACTCCTTCAATTCTACATGTACACTTAAAAACAAGCAATGTGTCTTCTTACAATATTTCCCCTCATCCAATGCTCAAGGAAAAGTGAAGAAGATAGTGGGAAAGACTTTGAGAATCAAAAGGTGAGGATCTTGCCTGTGAACATAAATCTTCTAGAAAGAGCATAGGTAGACCATGAAGTCGCACCAATACTACCCCCACCATATGATCTCAAGAAGGAACACAACAGTGAGCATATCAAACTTGATGGAAGAAAGTTTCAAAGCTTTTAGCCTGCATAAGCATTTGCAGGGAAATGTAAATCAGGGAATATAAGTGGTTGACATAGCCAAGAAAGGGAAAAAAGATTAGCCATGTATTACCAAATGATAAGCAATCAGAATGTAAACCAACGCAATTAATTAAATAAGAGGCCATGTACATTTTAGGATTGCAGGAAGGGGTACAAAGGATATTGTAGAGAAGGAAAATGTAAAGAAGGAACAATTAAACAATAATGTAAAAAACAAATTACAAAATAGCAGTTAAAAATAAAGCAACAAACAGTACTTTGAGGGAAAAATGACACTGAGTTCAACAACAGTTGTCCAAAAATAATAATGTGTGTCTTTGTGTGTGTCTGTTTTCATGTGTGTAATATTAAACTCAAGTAAGACTTAGTTACTCCTACTCACATAAAATTTATAATGATGCCTTTCAACTAGAGTGAATTAAGTGTTCACAGACTTCACTGACTTTATTGTGATAAAGGTACTGTGTATAATATTATTCTCACTATTGGTATTTCTCACTAAATGAAACACATTCATTTCATATTAAAATGGTGTGTTTTAATATAAAGTATAAAAGCATTGTATTGCAGACACAATCTGAACCCCACGGTCCTTTTCATATACTGTACCCTTCTTAATAAGTTACCTGATATTCTTAACATCTTCATAATACATTGTAAAGCTACTCAAAATCCTGCTCCTTGTGATGGCCATCAACAATATGAAATGCTGTCACCATACTCCACACTCTACTAACATTCACCCTTATCTCTCCTTTTCAAATTGGTTCCTTTCACTGTATCAGTAATTTATGATATTCCAAATTCCTAATGAGGCAATTTACCATTTTGCTAATGTCTTAGTTTCTGTTGCTGTAACAAAACACCATGGTCAAAAGGAACATATGAGAAAAGTGTTGATTCCCTATGTACCTTGGTCACAGTTAATTGAAAGAAGCCAAGACAAGAACATGGATGCAGGGCCCAATTAGGGTCCATGGCATAATGCTTACTGTTGCCATCATATCTATGTTGTCTACAATCCTATTTCTTACAGTGCCCACAACAACTTGCCTAGAGGTGGAACTTTCCACAAACAGTAGGATCACTTTATATTAATCAATAATTAAGAACATGGTGTACACACATACACATGTCAAAATGATGGCAGCCATTCCCCAATTGAGATTCCCTGTTCTCAAAGTTTAGGTTTGTATCTCATGAATGAACTCATTTTCCACCAAGCCTTAATCATTGGTATTTCATTATGCAGTGTTATCCTGCTGTGTCAGTAAGATCTTAGGATATTACTTAATTATTTTGAATGATTTAGTATACTTTTGTTATGAGAAAGTAGAAAGAGTTTGAGTACCATCTAACACTTAAAACTATCAAAGTTTCAATAATGAAATTGGGCTTTGCACTTCTGAAGAAAATTTGAATCTGGTCTAACTAAAAGAACATAACATTTTGGGACAAATATACACCCTAGCAATCCTGCACTAGAAGCCAAGATGGAGAAGACCTCCACAACTACCATGGTCTTCCCTCTTGTGCTGTGGTAGACAGGGAGGAAGGTGATCCAGACACTGCAGAACATCAGTATGCTGAACGTTAGGAACTTGGCTTCATTGAATCTGTCAGGAAGATTCCTAGCCAGAAAAGCCACAGTGAAGCTCCCGAGAGCCAATGAACCCAAGTATCCGAGGACAAACTGGAAGGCAATGACAGAGCCTTTGTTGCAAATAATGACGATCTTCCCATATTCTGATTGTATATCTCTGTCAACAAAGGGAGGAGATGTTACCAGCCAGATTCCACAGAGAATAAGTTGGATTAGGGTACAAATTGGGATGACCAACTTAGGTGCCCCAGCTGTCAGCATCCCTCTCATCCTATTTCCTGGAATAGTGAGCTTGAAAGCCATGACCACAGTTATAGTTTTGGCCAACACTGTAGAAACAGCCTCTGTGAAAAATATTCCAAATGTGGTCTGCTGCAGGAGGCAGGTGGACTGGTTGGGATGTCCAATGAAGAGCAATCAGCAGAGAAAGCACAAGATGAGAAAAATGAGGAGGATGTAGCTGAGAATCCGGTTATTGGCCTTCACAATGGGAGTATCCTTGAACTTCACAAAAGTGAAGAGAACTAGAACTGTGAGCACAGAGAAGCACAGGGACATGCAGCCTAGAACCATCCCCACTGGATCTTCATAAGCCAGATATGATATAGCTCTTTGCAGGCAGTGTGTTTGCTGTAGGTTGGCATACTTATCATCTGGACACCTTACACACTGTTCCATATCTGCTGGTGAAAAACAAACCTTCAGAAGATGTCATAATTATGTACTTAATAACTGAGTACTTGGATTACTCAGAGGATACCCCAAAAATACTTTCTTGTTGAGGATTTATTTCTTTCCTTATTGCTGTAGGTACCAGTAACTTAAGGCTGCTCTGTACTATCCTATGCTTGGTGATGAAACAACATACCATCTTAGAGAATGGAAGAGAAAAATTACTTATTAGTTAAACACACAGCTGGTGGAAAAGCAAACATATGTAACCATTTAGCTAATGTCTTAGCTTTAACAAAACACCTAGTCAAAAGAAACATATGAAAAAAGTGTTGATTTCTCTATATACCTTGGTCATAAATAATTGAAAGAAGTCAAGACAAAAACATGGATGCAGGTTCCAGTTAGAGTTGTCTGGAAGAAATTCAGGGATTTGGGATGGAGCAGAGACTGATGGAAAGGCCACCCAATAACAGGCCCAACTTGAGATCCATCCCATTGGCAAACACCATTCCCTGAGACTATTAATGGTACTCGGTTATACTTGCAGGCAGGAGTCTAGCATGGCTATCATCTTAGAGGGTCTATGCAGCAACTTACTGAAGTAGATGCAGACACCAATATTCAAACTTTGGATGGTGCTTAGGGGGTATTACGGAAGAACAAGAGCAAGGACTTCAGCCCCTAAAGGGATAGGATCTCCACAGGAAGGTCAATAGAGTCAACTAACCTGGACCCTTAGGGCTCTTGGAGACAGAACCTCCTAGCAGACAACATACACAGGCTGTACATAGGTCTCCCTGCACATATGTAGCAGATACTCAGCTCGGTCTTCAAGTGGGCCCTAAACACCTGGAGCAGGGGGCTATCCCAAAAGCTGATGCCTGTTTGTGGGATATGTACTTCTATCTGGGTGGCCTTGTCTGGACTCAGTGGGAGTGGTAGCACCTAGTCTCAAACAGAAGTGCCAATGTGAGGGGAATAATATAAAAATTAAATGGTTAAAATGTTTTTCCTCCTAAAAGTTTTCAGGAAAATACAAAATCACCAACCATCATACTGTGAGAAAATGAGTTTGTAGAAGATATTGCAGCTTATTGGCAGGGTCTCAAAATGTTGATATCATTTAAAAGATTAAATTCTGAAACTCACAGATTTTAGGTCTTTCATTTCTATCTAGGCCATTTTACATTTCTATTTTGGAAAGAGAAGATGCTCGAATTTAGCAATTTTTTTTCTGCATGGAAGCATGTACCTGTCTCATTGGAAACTTCATTTTCTGGGCAATGGGCACAATCAAAGCAGCAGTCCGCTGTTTGTTTCTGATAAATTTTCCTGAATCCAGCAGTGCATGTCACACTACACATGGAGGTGGGAACCTGAGGATATATATATAATAATTTATGTATTCATCAAGTGTATATATGTATGTACATATATACATATGTACATATATATATGCACATGCATTTGCATATATTTACATACATTTGTAACAAATTTTTTTGGTTTATATGTAGTTCCATAATTTTTTATATATGTATTTATTTATATATTTAACAGATTTTACTATTTTTATTCCTCTGATAAATCACATATAAATCATAACTTTAACACACTTTATTATTTTGTGTAAGCCTCCAATGCCCTGAATGTAACACAATATTTACTACATCATGTAATATTTAATGTGTAACAATTGTGTTGTACAGATTTTAAATGTTTCCTTCGTAAAGTGATTACATGGTAACAGAACATTTATGTGGCATCAATTTCTCTCAGATGATTTATAAATAAAATAACAAGGATACTGAGTTGTGTAGAGAGAGAAGGTAGAGTAGAACAAGAAAAAGTTCTTCGAGGAATAGGAACAAATCATGTCATAAGACTCTCATATTATTAAAGATTTTCTAAGTTTAAAAACAGCCAGGAATGTCGAATTAATGAGTATTTGCTGTACTTTATTAGGCTATAATTATGTTCAAAGAGTATCATAGAATTTTATGGTTTATGTGTAGTTACAAAATTTTTATTATGAATATACACACATCTTAAATTTCATAGATGTGTTTTTGAATTGTGGGGTGAATAGACTTGTATGTAGATTTGAGCACGAAATCCAGATAACTTAAACCCCTATGACCCAGATTCATAGGAAGTTGTGAGTTGACAAATTTTCATGCTGGTAACTGAGCATGGGCCTTTTTGAAAGGAAATACTATTTCCTTCTAGGACCATCAGCTATTAAAAGCAAAGACATCAGACATTTTGCAAACAAATGGATGGAACTAGAAAATATCATCCTGAGTACGACAACCCAGAACTAAAATGACATATATGGCATTGTTAAGTAGATTTTATCCAAAAGTTCAGAATACACATCACTCAGCTCACAGAGCATATGAAGCATAACAAGAAGGAAGGCCCAAGTGTGGATGCTTCAATTCCACTTAGAAAAGGGAACAAAATAATCATGGAAGGCAGAGGGATGGAGGAACCTGGGTGGGATAGGGTAGGGGGAGATAAAAATGGGGGCAGGATCAAATATGAGGGGAAACAGGAATGAGCCCAGAAGGCCAGGAGAATGAATGGAAATATGTGACAGTGGGGTGTGGAGGTGGAGGGAACCTCTAGGAAGTCCCAGGCACCAGGGATGTGCAAATCTCCCAGGATTCAATGAGGATGACATTAGTGAAAATACCCAACAGTGGGGAGATGGAACCTGAGAGACTACGTCCAGTAGACATGTTCTACCCCTAGTTGAGGGATGAGACCACCCACCAATCTCAAAATTTTTGACCCAGAATTTTTCCTGTCTAAAGGAAAGATAAGGACAAAACATAGAGAAAAGACTAAAGGAAAGGTCATCCAGCAACCGCCACACCTTGGGATCCATCTCATCCACAGATATCAAACCCTGACACTAATGCTGATGCCATGTCGTGCTTGCACTCAGGAGCCTGGCATGGATGTCCGCTGGGAGGCTTTACCCAGTGTCTGACTAAGACAGATGAAGATACTTACAGCCAGCCATTGGACTGAGCCAGGGGACCCCCATGGAAAAGTTAGTGTAAGGACTGAAGGAGCTGAAAGGGATTGCAACCCTATAGGAAGAACAACAGTATCAACAAATTGGACCTCTCAGAGCTCCCAGAGACTGAACCACCAAAAAAGGAACATACATGAGCTGGTCCATGGCCTCCACTACATATGTAGCAGAGGACTGACATGTCTGACCTCGATGGGAGAAGATGGACTTGGTTCTGTGGGGGCTTGATGCTCCAGTGAAGGGTGATGCTAGAGAGGTGGGGTGGGAGTAAATTGGATGGTGGGGAAGCACATTCTTAGAGATGAAGGGGAGGCAGATAGGGTAGGGTGGTCATGGAGTGGGGACCAGGAAGTGGCACAGCATTTGAAACGTAAATAAATAAAATAATTAATAAAATGGAAAAAATCATTTTATTAGTAATTCTGAAAAAAAACTTGTATCTATAGTAATAAAATTAAGCTAATTATATATATACACATAAATATCTTTAAATTTTATAAATGTGTTCCTGTGTTCTGGGATGAGTAGTCATGTGGGTGCATTTGAACAAGGAATCAAAGGACTTTGATCCTTATGATCTAGATTTATATGAAGTTGTGAGTTATCTAATTTTGTTGTTGGTAACTGAGGAAGGACCTTTTGCAAGAGCAGCAATTGGTCTTAACCACACAGATACAGCTTTGGTGCCTCATATTTTAAAATATAGATATATTCAAACAATGAAAACTGTGGTACACACACCGATGTTCCTCCTGTGGCCCACTCCAAGTCTTCAGATATGTGAAGTTGTTGACTCTGTGGGAGAAAAGGAAAATAGCTTCCTATTTTTACTTTTATTCCAAGGCCTTGTGGAAAATTCCAAATGTTGAAAATGTCATACTCTGCACACTGATTTTCCCTGTGATTCATGTTCACCAGTTCTCCAACAGGGTTAGTGAATACTATGGTCTTTAGCAAGGAAGCCACCTAAATGAGATACATCATTAGATGATTATATACTTATATCAATTAAGGCAATACAAAATTGAGAATGTCCTCTAATTTTTAATGGCTTCCAGGGAAGACAGATATATTAAAGTTATCCCATATAGTAAGATACAATAGGCCTCATGGGTAATTAAAGATGCTTACCAAATAAAGAGTAACATAGTGTGTGTGTGTGTGTGTGTGTGTGTGTGTCTGTGTATGTGTGTGTGCAAGAACACATTTGGAGAAAATATTTTTAAAAATGAAGCCATGTATGTGAGAATGAGTGGGCAGTCTGAATATCTGGAAGTTGTGGAAACAAAGAGTGGTAGTGAGTCATTCACGTACATACAGTTTGCATATATTAAATAAACATGAGCTTAAGAAAATGTGTTGTCTTTATCATTTATATTTTTTAAAGTTAGTTTAAATGACAAACTATTAATCACAGCAAATGTACCAATTTCTTAGGAAATTATTCTAATCAAGTCATCACATAAGGCTTTATGATAAAACTTTTTGCTCCAAATTTATTTTTTGTTTTGTTTTTTATTATTGGATATTTTATTTATTTACATTTTAGATGTTATCCACTTTTTCCATTTCCCCTCACTCCCCTTATTCCATCCCCCCTCCTGATACTTCTATGAGGATGTGGCCCTACCCATCCTCCAACTTCTCCCTCCTCAACCTCGAATTACCCCACACTGGGGCATCCAGCCTTCATGGGACCAAGGACTTCCTCTTCTACCAATGCCTGAAAAGGCCATCCTCCACTACACATACAGCTGGACCCATGGGTCCCAGAAAGCATGTTCCCAGGCTAGCGATTTAGACCCTGGGAGCTTTGGTTGGTTGGTATTGTCGCTCTTCCAATGGGGCTGCAAGCCCTTCAGCTCCTTCAGTCTTCTCTCTACCTCTTCGATTGCGGACAACATGATCAGTTCAATGATTAGCTGTGAGCATCCGCCTCTGGCAGAGGCTCTCAGGAGACAGGTATATTAGGTTTCAGTGAGCATGCACTTCCTGACATCCTAAACCATGCCTGCATATGGTTTCATTGCCCCATATACTGAGCCATATTAATAAGAATACCCAAAAAAGGAATCTCTATATTCTATATAAATTTTACGCTTGAAGGACCTGTAGTGTCTGTACCAATGGAAGAAGCATGTGCCTCCCACCACACACAGCGTGCTTTTCTCACAGGAGATTAGCCATAACTAGAAACAGAGGTGAGACCCCCTCCCTTATATCCACACCAGCTGGGACCCACAAACATACAGAACCCAGCACACATGGAATCTATCTGCATGAGTCCCATTGAACTTCCAATCTACACCTCCACCTGAACCCAAGGATAATCCACAAGCCTGCCATGAACCTCAAAGCCAGTCTGTCTCCCAGGAGGACTACGCTAAACAGGGACAAAAGGATACAGTGACACAGGGACACAGGAAAACAGGGCCATGGGTGGTTTGCATAAATCACGGAAAGTGGAGGCTTTCCCTAACCAGAGATAACACTGCCTGCCTCCCAGAAGATCAATCAAAGCAAGGTCAAAGCTCTACCTGGCTCCAAGGAGGTCTGCTATAGTCTGAAAAATCCAGGCCAGTTAACACCAGAGATAAATAAATGGCAAAAGGAAAATTCAAGAACATAAGCAACAAAAGGCAATATAAATTGGCACCATCAAAAACCCTGAATGTCCTAACTCACCTGTGGAGCAAGATTCTTACCTAAAATCCCATGTCATGAAGATGATAATGCCTTAAATGAAGGCATTTAAGGATGATATAAATAACACTCAAAGAAATACAGGAAAACACAGGCAGACAGGTAGAAGCTCTTAAAGAGAAAACAAATAAATCCCTTAAAGAAATAAAGGAAAATACAATCAAACTGATGAAAGAATTGGCCAAAACTCTTCAAGACCTAAAATTAAAGGTAGAAACAATAAAGAAATTACAAAAGAGGCAACCTTGGAGATGGAAAAGCTAGGAAAGAAATCAAGAGCCATAGATATAAGCATCATCAAAAAAATAAAATGGATGGAAGAGAGAATCTTAGGCATAGAAGATACCATACAAGATATCAACATATCAGTCAAAGAAAATACAAATTGTAAAAGTTTCTAACCCAAAACATCCAGGAAGTTTTGAAGAAAAAGGAAAAGAAAACCAAACCTAAGAATATTAGGAATAGAAGAGGATGAAGGTTCCCAGTGCAGAGGGCCAGAAAACATCTTCAACAAAATCATAGAAGAATACTTCCCTAACCTAAACAAAGAGATGTCATAAACAAGAAGCCTACAGAACACTGAATGAATTTGAGCAGAAAATATGCTCTTACCACCACATAATAATAAAAACACTAAATATACAGAAGAAAGAAAGAA
>NW_021619125.1:33180-33794 GCF_004785775.1 Grammomys surdaster | reverse complement strand
ACATCAAATTTTCCTGCTCAATCTTCAAATTTTTCACCTTTTTTCATCAATTTCAATGTTTTCTTCCTTTTTTGAATTTGTCATGATCTAACTAATTAATTTATGTTTTATTTTTTTCAATCAAATTTTCACTCTGTATCTTAATTTTTATCAATAGGTTTTACAACAATGTCTTCAATTTGAGTAAATATTTTTCCATTCACATATTTAATTTTATCACGAGTATTCCAAAAATCATATGCAATTCCACATCAAAATTTTCCTCTTTAATCTTCCATTTTTAACCTTTTTTCTTAAATTTCAACTTTTTCTTCCTTTTTTGAATTTATCATTTAATTAATTTTCATATGATTTATATTTTTTTCCATCAAAGTTTTAAGCTTTTCTTAATTTTTACCAAAAGGTTTTCAACAATGAGTTTAATTTTAGTAAATATTTTTCCATGAAGATATTCAATTTTATCATGCATTTTCCAAAAATCAAATGCAATTCCACATCAAAATTTTCCTAGTCAATCTTCAATTTTTTTCACCTTTTTTCATAAATTTTAACTTTCTCTTACTTTTTTGAATTTGTTATCATTTAATTAATTTTTCTATCATTTAAAAATTTCC
>NW_021619125.1:24709-33080 GCF_004785775.1 Grammomys surdaster | reverse complement strand
TTTCAACTTTTTGATACTTTTTTTACTTTTTTGAATTTGTTATCATTTAATTAATTTTTCTATGTTTTATATTTTTCCTTAAAATTTTTATCATTACCATAACTAGTTTTTCAGCAATGTCTTCAATTTTAGTAAATATTTTTCCATGCAGATATTCAGTTTTATCAGGAAATTTCCAAAAATCACATGAAATTACACATCAAGTTTTTCTGCTCAACCTTCAATTTTATTCACCTTTTTTCATAAATTTCAACTTTTTGATACTTTTTTGAATTTATCATCTTTTAATTAATTTTTTTATGTTTTATAATTTTCCATCCATTTTCACACTCTATCTTACTTTTTATCTATATGTTTTCAACAAATTCTTCAATTTTAGTAAATATTTTTCCATGCAAATATTTAATTTTATTATGAATTTCCAAGAATTGCTTGCAATTTCACATCAAAATATTCCTGCTCAATCTTCAATTTTTTTCATCTTTTTTTCACAAATTTCACCTTTTTCTTCCTTTTTTGAATTTGTTAACATTTAATTAATTTTTTCATTTGTTTTATATTTTTTGTCAAGTTTTCATTATTTATCTTAATTTTATCAGTAAGTTTTTCAACAATATCTTCTATTTTAGTAAATATTTTTCCATGCACATATTCAATTTTATCACGAATTTTCTAAAATCCACATGTAATTCCACATCAAAATATTCCTGCTCAATATTTAATTTTTAAACCTTTTTTCATAAATTTCAACTTTATCTTCCTTTTTTGAATTAGTTATCATTTAATTAATTTTTTATGTGTTTAATATTTTTCTATCAACTTTTCACTCTTTATCTTAATTTTTATCAACAGATTTTTCAACAATGATTACAATTTTAGTAAATATTTTTCCATGGAGATATTAAATTTTATCATGAATTTTCCAAATATCACATGTAATTCCACATTAAAATTTTCTGGCAAAATCTTGAATTTTTTCAACTTTTTTCAAAAATTTCAACTTTTTCATACTATTTTGAATTTGTCATAATTTAATTAACTTTTCATATGTTTTATATTTTTCCATCAACTTTTCACTCTATCTTAGATTTTATCAATATTTTTTTCAACAATGTCTCCAATTTTAGTAAATATTAATCCATGCAAATATTCAATTTTATCACGAATTTTCCAAAAATCACATTCAATTCCTCATCAAAATATTCCTGCTCAATCTTCAATTTTTTCATCTTTTTTCATAAATTTCAACTTTTTCAAATTTTTCGAGTTTGTCATCATTTAATTATGTTTTTATATGTTTTATAATTTTCCCACAATTTTTCACTGTCTTAATTTTTATCAATATATTTTTCAACAAATTCTTCAATTTTAATAAATATTTTTCCATGTAAATATTCAATTTTGTCACGAATTTTCCAAAATCACATGAAGTTACATTTCAGCTGTTCCTACTCAATCTTCAAAATTTTCACCTTTTTTCATAAACTTCAACATTTTCTTCCTTTTTTAAATTTGTCATGATTTAATTAATCAATTTATGTTTTATATTTTTCTATCAAAATTTCACTCTTTATGTTAGTTTTTATCGGTAGGCTTTTCAACAATGAGTTGAATTTTAGTAAGTGTTTTCCATGCAGATATTCGGTTTTATCACGAATTTTCCAAATATCAAATGCATCAAAATTTCCTAGTCAATCTTCAATTATTTTCACCTTTTTTCATAAATTTCAACTTCTTACTTTTTTGAATTTGTTATCATTTTAATTTTTTTTATGTTTTATATTTTTCCTTAAGATTTTAATCATTATCTTAATTTTTATAACTAGTTTTTCAACAATGTCTTCAACTTTAGTAAATATTTTTCCATGTAGATATTCAATTTTATCACAAATTTTCCAAAGATCACATGCAATTCCACATCAAAATGTTACTACTGAATCTTCATTTTTTTTTACATTTTTCATAAATTTCAACTTTTTCTTCCTTTTTTGAATTTGTCATCATTTAATTAATTTTTTTACGTTTTATATTTTTCCTTAAAATTTTTATTATCTTAATTTTTGTAACTATTTTCTCAACAATGTCTTCAATTTTAGTAAATATTTTTTCCTGGCAAATACTCAATTTCTTCACAAATTTTCCAAATATCACATGAAATTACACATCAAATTTTCCTGCTCAATCTTCAAATTTTTCACCTTTTTTCATAATTTCAATGTTTTCTTCCTTTTTTGAATTTGTCATGATCTAATTAATTATTTATGTTTTATTTTTTCCATCAAATTTTCACTCTGTATCTTAATTTTTATCAATAGGTTTTTCAACAATGTTCAATTTGAGTAAATATTTTTCCATTCACATATTTAATTTTATCACGAATATTCAAAACATCATATGCAATTCCACATCAAAATTTTCCTCTTTAATCTTCCATTTTTTAACCTTTTTCCCTAAATTTCAACTTTTTCTTCCTTTATTGAATTTGATATCATTTAGTTAATTTTTCATATGATTTATATTTTTTCATCAAATTTTCAATCTTTTCTTCATTTTTATCGATAGGTTTTTCAACAATGAGTTCAATTTTAGTAATTATTTTTCCATGCAGATATTCAATTTTATCATGAATTTTTCAAAAATCACATGCAATTCCACATCAATATTTTCCTATTCAATCTTCAACTTTTTTCATAAATTTCAACCTTTTCTTCTTGTTTTGAATTTGTTTTCATTTAATTAATTTTTTTATGTTTTATTTTTTTCCTTAAAAATTTTATCATTTTCTTAATTTTTATAACTATTTTTTCAACAATGTCTTCAATGTTTGCAAATATTTTTCCAAGCAGATATTCAATTTTATCACGAATATTCCAAAAATCACATGCAATTCCACATCACAATTTTCCTATTCAATCTTTAATTTTTTTACACCTTTTTTCTTAAATTTCAACTTTTCATACTATCTTGGATTTGTTATCATTTTTTATTTTTTATATGTTGCATATTTTCCAATAAATTTTCACTCTTTATCTTGATTTTTGTAACTAGTTTTTCAACAATGTCTTCAATTTTAGTAAACATTTTTCCAGGCAAATATTCAATTTTTTTCATCATCAAAATATTCCTGCTAAATCTTCAATTTTCTTCACCTTTTTTCATAAATTTCAACTTTTTCATACTTTTTAAAATTTGTCATCATTTATTTAATATTTTATATGTTTTATAATTTTCCATCAATTTTTCACTCTCTATATTAATTTTTATCAATATGTTTTTCAAGAAATTTCTTCAATTTCGGTTAATATTTTTCCAGGCAAATATTCAATTATGTCATGAATTTTCCAAAAATCACATGAAATTACATATTATATTTTCCCGCTCAATCTTCAAATTTTTCACCTTTTTTCATAAATGTCAATATTTTCTTCCTTTTTTGAATTTTTCATGATTTAATTAATGTTTTTTATGTTTCATATTTTTCCATCAAATTTTCACTCTTTATCTTAATTTTTATCAGTACGTTTTCAACAATGTCTTCAATTTTAGTAAATATTTCTCCATGCAAATATTTAATTTTATCATGAATTATCCAAAAATTACATGCAATTTCACATCAAAATTTTGCTGCTCAATCTTCAGTTTTTTCACATTTTTTCATAAGTTTAAACTTTTTCTTCCTTTTTTGAATTAGTTATCATTTAATTAATTTTTTTATTTTATAATTTACCATCAAATTTTGATTCTTAAGTAATAAATAATTTTTTCTACAAAGTCTTAAATTTTAGTAAATATTTTTCCATGGACAAATTTTCCAAAAATAACATTAAATTACATATCAAATTTTTCTGCTCAATCTTCAATTTTTTTACCTTTTATTTTAAATTTCAACTTTTTAATCCTTTTTCGAATTTGTTATCATTTAATTAATATTTTATTTTGTATAATTTTCATTAATTTTTTTATCTTTATCTTAATTTTTATAACTAGTTTTTGAACAATGTCTTCAATTTTAGTAAATATTTTTCCATGCAAATATTCAAAATTATCACAAATTTTTCAAAAATCACATGAAATTACTTATCAAATTTTCCTGCTCAATCATCAGATTTTTCACCTTTTATCATAAATTTCAATGTTTTTTCCTTTTTTGAATATTTCATGATTTAATTAATGTTTTTTTTATGTTTTACATTTTTCCATCAAATTTTCACTCTTTATCTTAATTATTATCAATAGGTTTTTCAACAATGTCTTCAATTTTAGTAAACATTTTGCCATCAAAATATTTAATTTGATCACAAATTATCCAAAAATCATATGCAATTTCACATCAAAATATTCCTGCCCAAACTCCAACATTTTGCACCTTTTCTCATGACTTTAAACTTTTTCATTCTTCTTTGAATTTTTTTATTTATTTAATTTTTTCATAATTTTCCATCTAATTTTGTTTCATCTTAATTTTATCAGTATTTTTTCAACAATATCTTCAATTATAGTAAATATTTTTTCATCCAAATATTCAATTTTATCACGAATTTTTGAAAAACCACATGCAATTTTACATCAATATATTCTTGCCCAATCTTTAATTTTTTCACCTTTTTTCATAACTTTCCACTTTATCATGCCTTTTTGAATCTGTTTCATTTATTTACTTTTATATATGTTTTCTAATTTTCCATTTTATTTTCACTCTTTCTTTTAATTTTTATCAATAGGTTTTTCAACAATGTCTTCAATTTTAGTAAATATTTTTTCCATACATATATTCAATTTTATCACTAATTTTTCAAAAACAACGTCAATTTTCACATCAAAATATTCCTATTCAGTCTTCAATTTTTTTCAACTTTTTTCGTAAATTTCATCTTTTTCATTCTTTTTTGAATTTGTCATCAATTAATTAATTTTTTATATGTTTTATTTTTTCTATCAAATTTTCTATCTTTTGTTAATTTTTATCAATAGGTTCTTCAACAATGTCTACAGTTTTTGTAAATATTTTTCCATGCAAATATTCAATTTTATCACAAATTTTTCAAAAATCACATGCAATTCCTCGTCAAATTATTCCTGCTCAATCTTCAATTTTTTTCACCTTTTTTCATAAGTTTCAACTTTTTCTTACTTTTTAAAATTTGTCATCATTTAATTAATTTTTATATGATTTAAAATTTTCCATCAATTTTTCACTCTTTATCTTAATTTTTATGTTTTTCCACAAATTCTTCAATTTTAGTATTTTTCCATGCAAATATTCAATTCGAATTTTCCAAAATCACATGAAATTACATATCAAATATTCCTGCTCAATCTTCAGTTTTTCATCTTTTTTTCATAAATTTCAACATTTTCTTTCTTTTTTGAATTTGTCGTAATTTAATTAATTTTTTAATGTTTAATAATTTTCCATCAACTTTTCACTCTTTATCTTAATTTTTATCAATATTTTTCCACAAATTATTCAATTTTAGTAAATTTTTTCTATGAAAATATTCAATTTGATCACGAATTTTCCAAAATCACATGAAATTATGTATCAATTTTCCTGCTCAATCTTCAATTTTTTAAACTTTTCTCATAAATTGCAACTTTTTCTTTCTTTTTTGAATTTATTTTATTCAATCAGTTTTTTTCATATTTTTTTCATCATATTTTCTATCTTATCTTAATTTTTATCGACAGGTTTTTAAACAAAGTCTTCAATTTTAGTAAATATTTTTCCATGAAAATACTCAGTTTTATCACGAATTTTCCAAAGATCACATGCAATTTCACATCAAAATATTCCTGCTCAATGTTCAGTTATTTTCATCTTTTTAAAATAAATTTAAATGTTTTCTACCTGTTTTGAATTTGTCATAATTTAATTTTTCATGTTTTATATTTTTCCATCAAATTTTCACTCTTTACCTTAATTTTTATCAATAGGTTTTTCAACAATGTCTTCAATTTTAGTAAATATTTTTCCATGCACATATTTAATCTTATCACGAATTTTCCAAAAATCACATGCAATTTCACATCAAAATATTCCTGCTCTATGTACAATTTTTTCACCTTTTTCATAAATTTCAATTTTTTTCCTTTTTTGAATTTGTTACCATTTAATTAATTTTCTCATATGTTTTGCATTTTTCCATCAAATTTTCAGTTTTCTTCTTAAGTTTTATCGATAGGTTTTTCAAGAATGACTTCAATTTTAGTAAATATATTTCAATGCAGATATTCAATTTTATCATGAATATTTTAAAAAATCACATGCAATTTCACATCAAAATTTTCCTACTCAATCTTCAATTTTTTTCACCTTTTTTCATAAATTTCAACTTTTTCATACTTTTTGAATTTGTCATCATTTAATTAATTTTTATGTGTTTTATAATTTTTCATCATATTTTCACTCTTTATCTTAATTTTTTATTAAAAGGTTTTTCAGAAATCACTATAATTTTAGTAAATATTTTTCCATGTAAATATTCATTTTATCACAAATTTTCTGAAATTCACATGCATTGCATTTTCACATCAAAATATTTCTGCTCTATGTTCAATTTTTTCACCTTTTTTTCATAAATTTCAACTTTATATCTTTTTTGAATTTGTTATCATTTAATTATTTTTTTATGTTTTATATTTTTCCTTAAAATTTTTATCATCATCTTAATTTTTGTAACTATTTTTTGAACGATGTCTTCAATTTTAGTAAATATTTTTCCATGCAAATATTCAATTCGAATTATCAAAAATCACAAAATTACATGTCAAATTTTCCTGCTCAATCTTCAAATTTTCTACCTTTTTTCATAAATTTCAATGTTTTCTTCCTTTTTTGAAATTGTCATGATTTAATTATTTTTTTTGTTTTATATTTTTCCATCAAATTTTCATTCTTTACCTTAATATTTAATCAATACGTTTTTTAACAATATCTTCAATTTTAGTAAATATTTTTCCATGCACATATTTAATTTTATCATGAATTTTCCAAAAATTACATGAAATTTCACATCAAAATATTCCTGTTCTATGTTCAATTTTTTCACCTTTTTTCATAAATTTTACCTTTCTCTTCAGTTTTTGAGTTTCTTATCATTTTATTTTTTTCATATTTTATATTTTTCCATCAAATATTCAGCCTTTACTTAATTTTTATCAATAGGTTTTTCAACAATGACTTTAATTTTATTAAATATTTTTCCATGCAGATATTCAATTTTATCACAAATATTCCAAAAATCAACTGCAATTTCACATCAAAATATTCCTGCTCAATCTCCAATTTTTTTAACCTTTTTTCTTAAATTTGAATTTTTCCTCCTTTTTTGAAGTTTTATCATGTATTTAATTTTTATATGTTTCATAATTTTCTGTCAATTTTAAATTATATATTAATTTTTATCAATAGGTGTTTCAACAATGTCTTCAATTTTAGTAAATATTTTTCAATCCAAATATTCAATTTTATCACAAATTTTCCAAAAACAACATCAAATTTCCCCTCAAAATATTCCTGCTCAATCTTTAATTTTTTTTACCTTTTTTCATAAATTTCAACTTTTTCATACTTTTTAGAATTTTTTATCAGTTAATTAATTTTTATTTCATAATTTACAATCAAATTTTGAATCTTATCAAAATTTTATTTATAAGTTTTTCAACAATGTCTTCAATTTTAGTAAATATTTTTCAATCCAAATATTCAATTTTATCACAAATTTTCCAAAAACAACATCGAATTTCACATCACAATATTTCTACTCAATCTTCAATTTTTTCACTTTTTTCATAAATTTCAACTTTTTCATACTTTTTGGAATTTGTTATCATTTAATTATTTTTTTATTTTTTCATAAGATTCCATCAAATTTTGACTCTTATCTTAATTTTTAACAATAGGTTTTTCAGCAGTGTCTTCAATTTTAGTAAATATTTTTTCATTCTAATATTCAGTTTTATCACGAATTCTTAAAAATGACATGCAATTTCATATCACAATATTCGTGCTCCATATTCAATATTTTCACTTATTTAATAAATTTCAACTTTTTAATATTTTTAAAAAATTTTTATCATTTAATTTTTTTCATAGTTTTCCATCAAATTTTGATTCTTATCTCAATTTTTATCAATAGGGTTTTCAACAATGTCTTCAACTTTAGTAAATATTTTTCCATCCAAATATTCAATTTTATCATGAATTCTTAAAAATGACATGCAATTTCACATCAAAATATTCGTGCTCAATCTCCAATGTTTTTCACCTTTTTCCTTAATTTTGAATTTTCCCTCCTTTTTTGAATTTTTATCCTTTATTTAAATTTTTATATGTAATCTATTTTTTATCATTTTTTCACTCTTTATCTTA
>NW_021619125.1:15038-24699 GCF_004785775.1 Grammomys surdaster | reverse complement strand
AATTTTATCATGAAATTTCCAAAAATCACATGAAATTTCATATCAAAATAGTCTTGCTTAAACTTCAATTGTTTTTAACCTTTTTTCTTAAATTAGAATTTTTCCTCCTTTTTTGAATCTTTATCATTTATTTAGTTTTTTATATATTTCTTAATTTTCTATCAAATTTCCAATTTTATATTAATTTTTATCAATACATTTTTCAACAATATCTTCAATTTTAGCAAAAATTTTCCATGCAAATATTCAAATTTATCACAAATTTTACAAAATCTACATCAAATTCCCCTCAAAATATTCCTGATCTATCTTCAATTTATTTAACCTTTTTTCATAAATTTCAACTTTTTCATACTTTTTGGAATTTTTTATCATTTAATTAATTTTTAAATTTTTTTCATAAGTTTCCATCAAATTTTGACTTGCATCTTAATTTTTATCAATAAGTTTTCAAAAATGTCTTCAATTTTAGTAAATATTTTTCAATCCAAATATTCAATTTTATCATAAATTTCTCGAAATCACATGCAATTTCACATCAAAATATTTCTGCTCAAACTTCAATTTTTTTCACCTTTTTTGTGAAATTTGAATTTTTCCTCCTGTTTAAAATTTTTATGATTTATTTAATTTTTATATGTTTCATAATTTTCTATCAAATTTTCAATTTATATTAATTTTTATCAATAGGATTTTCAACAGTGTCTTCAATTTTAGTAAATATTTTGCCTTCCAAATATTCATTTTTATCACTAATTTTCCAAGTACAAAGTCAAATTTTACATCAGAATATTCCTGCTCAATCTTCAATTCTTTTCACCTTTTTTCATAAATTTCAACTTTTTCATAGTTTTTTGAATTTGTTATCACTTAATTTTTTTATTTCATAATTTACAATCAAATTTTGATTCTTATCTTAATTTTTATCAATAAGTTTTTCCACAATGTCTTCAATTTTAGGGAATATTTTTCCATCCAAATATTCATAATTTAATAAATTTCAACTTTTTCATACTTTTTAAAATTGTTTATCACTTAATTAATTTTTTTATTTCTTTTATAATTTTCCATCTAATTTTGACTCTTAATTTTTAAAAATAGGCTGTTCAACAACGTCTTCTATTTTTGTAAATATTTTTCCATACAAATATTCAATTTTATCACGAATTTCCAAAAAATTATGGAATTTCACATCAGGATATTCCTGCTCAATCTTTTATTTTCACAAATTTCACCTTTTTCATACTTTTTTGAATTTTTTATCATTTAATTAATTTTTTATTTTTTTCATAATTTTCCATCTAATTTTGACTCTTATCTTAATTTTTTTATTATTTAAGACCTTTATTAACAGGTGCTTGCAGTTTGTTGACTATTTTTTTTAAAAAAAATCAAGTTGTAAACCTTATTACAAATTAAAAATGAAGTTCTTAAAAATCTCAACTTGACCAGACATGAAACAATTTAAAAACCATTAAAAGTGTATTGAGAAAAAACAGGCCTTTTTTTTTTTTTCTTAAAAGACACGTTTGTCATTACTAAAAAGAGACATCTTTAGGTAAAAATAATAAAAACCCCATGCTGCATAGATAATGCAGATAGTTCTAATGTTATCTGGTCAACGGGCAAAAAGCAAGCATGTAAGGTCTTCAGCTCCAATCGTCGTTCACTTCTTATTGCTGGAATTTCATATTCATTTCTTGTTGGATGACCAAACCGGATGATGGTAGAGATGGTAAGCCGGCATTTACTCAGCCCCGCCCTGCTCAGCCTCGGGAGCCGATGAATTCTCAGCTGGTGGATCGGCTGCTTTTGTCTCTTTGCCATTTTGTGGTTTAGGGTTCTCTGGGGTCTTTCTCGGTAAGTGAAGTTGCGGCGATACCGACGTTGAGGTGGCTGCTGACCTTGGGTCTCATCTCCTTGATTTTCTTTGTCCTCTTCATTGCCATCCTCTCTAGGCTGTGTTTGGTGATGAGGGCCCCTGCGGAATCGTGGTCTGTAACCCTGATACATATTCTGTCTCACTGGTCTACCTTGCTCTCCTGCGCCCTGGTGGTCAGCACCCTCCATCGCTTCTCCTTGCACAGTGGGGTTGGAATACTGTGGTTGACGCGCATAGGGTCTCCGCATGTAGTAAGGTGGGAACCTTCGCCTGCGATAGGTTGGCCGGCGTTGTTGGGCCTGGCCTTCAGGAGCGCTTTCCGATCCCTCGTTCTTTTCACCACTCTCACTGTTCTGGTACTTTTGCTGGTAATTGCGTGGAGGACCCTACGACGTGGATAGCGTCTATAATGGTTACATTTACTGCCTTGAACTGAACTCCACCAGGGCCTGTAATATTTTCTGCCTCTGCACCCTTTTCTCCTTCAACAACATCAAACTCCACAGTCTCTCTATCTCCTACACTGTGAAGGTATTTCCTGGGGTTATTCTTCTTTATGGCAGTCTGGTGTACGAATACATCTTCCTTGGTGTCATTTCTGTTGATGAAACCGTATCCGTTCCTTACATTGAACCATTTTACTGTTCCCAAAACCTTCGTTGCGATGACCTTCTTTTCCCCGCCTGGGGAGGGGGGGGGGAGGGGCTGGTGGAGCCGGGTGGTGGCGGGCGGCTGCTGGGTCTCCGTCTCGCTGCTCATGGTTGCGGTGATGGTGACTGGGGCCGGAGGCGACGGCTGCGGCTCCTCCCGGGTGTGATGGTGACTAGGCCAGCAGCGGCGGTGGGGCTTTCAGGACTCTCTGGGATCCACTCTCCGCTCCCGCTACTGATCGAACTTCTTATCTTAATTTTTAAAAATAGGTTTTTCAACAACATCTTCTATTTTCGTAAATATTTTTTCATGCAAATATTTAATTTTATCATGAATTTCCATAAATTATATGGAATTTCACATCAAAATATTCTTGCTCAATCTTCAATTTTTTTCACCTTGTTTCATAAATTTCAACTTTTTCATACTTTTTAAATTTTTTTATCACTTAATTAATTTTTAATTTTTTTCATAATTTTCCATACAATTTTGACTCATCTTAATATTTAAAAATAGGTTTTTCAACAACGTCTTTTAGTTTCATAAATATTTTTCCATGCAAATATTCAATTTTATCACGAATTTCCAGAAATCATATAGAATTTCACATCAAAAATATTCCTGCTCCATATTTAACTTTTTTCACCTTTTTTCACAAATTTCAACTTTTTCATACTTTTTTGAATTTTTTATCATTTAATTAAATTTTTATTTTTTTCATACTTTTCCATCTAATTTTGTCTCTTAATTTTTAAAAATAGGTTTTTCAATAACGTCTTCTATTTCCGTAAATATTTTTCATGCAAATATTCAATTTTATCACGAATTTCCAAAAGTCATATGGCATTGCACATCAAAATATTCCTGCTCCATCTTTAACTTTTTTCACTTTTTTTCATAAATTTCAACTTTTTCATACTTGCTTAAATTTTTTATCATTTAATTAATTTTTTAATTTTTTTCATAATTTTCCATTTAATTTTGACCCTTAATTTTTAAAAATAGGTTTTTCAACAATGTCTTCAATTTTAGGGAATATTTTTCCATCCAAATATTCAATTTTACCACGAATTTTCCAAAAATCACATGCAATTTTACATGAAAAATTTCCTGCTCAATCTTCAATTTTTTTCACAAATTTCAACATTTTCATACTTTTTTGAATTTTTATCATCTAATTATGTTTTAATTTTTTCATAATTTTCCATCTAATTTTGACTCTTAATTTTTAAAAATAGGTTTTCCAACAATGTCTTCTATTTTCGTGAATATTTTTCCATGCAAATATTAAATTTTATCATGAATTTCCCAAAAAACCATGGAATTTCACATCAAAATATTCCTGCTCAATCTTTAACTTTTTTCACCTTTTTTCATAAATTTCAACTTTTTTATACTTTTTTTGAATTTTTTATCATTTAATTAATTTTTTTATTTCTTTAAATTTTCTATCTAATTTTGGCTCTTATCTTAATTATTAAAAATAAGTTTTTCAACAACGTCTTCTATTTTCGTAAATAATTTTCCATGCATATATTCATTTTTATCACAAATTTCCAAAAATCATATAAAACTTCACATCAAAATATTCCTGCTCAATCTTTAACTTTTTTCACTGTTTTGCATAAATTTCAACTTTTTCATACTTTTTTCATTTTTTATCATTTATTAATTTTTTTATATTTTTCATAATTTTCCATCTAATTTTGTCTCTTAATTTTTAAAAGTAGGCTTTTAAACAGTGTCTTCAATTAAGAAAATATTTTTCCATCCAAATATTCAATTCTATCACGAATTTTCCAAAAATCATATGGAATTTCACATCAAATATTCCTGCTCAATCTTCAATTTTTTTAACCTTTTTTCATAAATTTCAACTTTTTCATACTTTTTAAAATTTTTTGTCACTTAATTAATTATTTTACTTTTTCATAATTTTCCATCAAATTTTGTCTCTTAATTTTTAAAAATAGGTTTTCAACAATGTCTTTAATTTTAGGAAATATTTTTCCATCCAAATATTAAACATTACATGAATTTTCTAAAAATCACATGAATTTGACATCAAAATATTATTGCTTAATCTTTAATTTTTTTCACCTTTTTTCATAAATTTCAACTTTTTCATACTTTTTAAATTTTTAATCAGTTAATTAATTTTTTATATCTTTTATAATTTTCCATCAAATTTTGAATCTTATCTTAATTTTTAAAAATAGATTTTTCAACCACATCTTCTATTTTTGTAAATATTTTTCCATGCAAATATTAAATTTTTTTTGAATTTCCCCAAAAAACATGGAATTTCACATCAAAATATTCCTGCTCCAATTTTAACATTTTTTTTACTGTTTTCCATAAATTTGAACTTTTTCATACTTTTTAAAAATTTTTTATCATTTAACTAATTTTTTTATTTTTCATAATTTTCCATCTAATTTTGTCTCTTAATTTTTAAAAATAGGTTTTTCAACCACGTCTTCTACTTTTGTAAATATTTTTCCATACAAATACTAAATTTTATCATGAATTTCCCCCAAAAACAGAGAATTTCACATTAAAATATTCCTGCTCCATCTTTACCTTTTTAAAACATTTTTCATAAATTTCAACTTTTTCATACTTTTTGAATTTTTTATCATTTAATTAATTTTTAATTTTTTTTCATAATTTTCCAACTAATTTTGTCTCTGTCCAAGTAAGTTTCTAGATTCCAGCAGAAAAGCACTATAGAACTTATTGAACAAACCTACTGTAAAAATACGCCCATTGCAGCGCATTGGTACTTCCAGAGTACATTTCAGTTAGGAAGTGTGTTTGGTTTAAAGCAGAAACACTTGTACCATCCGGCCATGTATCTTTCACTGTTTCATATGGAATGTCCAAGTAAGTTGCTAGATTCCAGCAGAAAAGTACTATTCAAAGTATTGAAAAAACATACTGTGAAGAGAATGGAAATGCAACACACTCCTACTGCCAAACCTAAAGGCAACTACAATACAGCTGAAAACATTGAATTCACATTACATGTGACATTTCAGTTAGGAAGCATGTTCGTTTTAAAGCATAAACAATTATACCACCTTGCCATTTATATTTCAGTGATTTGTATAGAATGTCCAAGTTAGTTGCAAGATTCCAGCAGAAAAGCACTGTTCAATGTATTGAAAAAACATAATGTAAAGATAATGGAAATACAACACATTCATACTTCCAGAGCTAAAGGCAACTAAAAAACAGCTGAAACACTGAATTCATGTTACATGTGACCATGTGACAGTTCAGTTAGGATATGTGTGTGGTTTGTACCACCCACCAAGTGTATTTCATTGTTTAATATAGAATGTCCAAGTAAGTTGTTAGATTCCAGCAGAAAAGCACTATACAACGTATTGAAAAAAAACCTACTGTAAAGATAGGCAAAATGCCACACATTGATACTTCCAGATATAAAGGCAACTACAATACAGCTGAAAACACTGAATTCATGATACATGTGACATTTCAGTTAGAACTTGTGTTTGGTTTAAAGCATAAGGAATTGTACCACCTTGCCATGTATATTTCATTGTTTTATACAAAATGTCATAGTAAGTTCCTAGATTCCAGCAGAAACACAGCATACAGCTTACTGTACCTACTGTAAAGATACAAAAAGTGCAACACATTCGTCTTTCCAGAGCTAAAGGCAACTACAATACAGCTGAAAACACGGAGTTCATGTTACATGTGGCAATTACTTTAGGCTGTGTGTTTGGTTTAAAGGATAAACACTTGTACCATCCCGCCATGTATATTTCATTGTCTTATGTGGAATGTCCAAGTAAGTTGCTAGATTCCAGCAGAAAAGGACTATACAACATATTGAGAAACCTAGTGTAAAGATACACGCAATTCAGCATATTCTTAATTTTAGAGCTAAATGCAAGTACAAGAGAGCTGAAAACACTTACATCAAGTTACATGTGACATTTCAGTTAGGACATGTGTTTGGTTTACAGCAGAAACACTTGTACCATCCGGCCATGTATATTTCATTATTTTATAAGGAATGTCCAAGGATGTTGCTAGATGCCAGCTGAAAAGCACTATACAAGGTATTTAAAAAACCTACTGTAAAAATACTAGCAATGCAACACACTGGTACTTCCAGAGCTAAAGGCAAGTACAACACAGCTGAAAACACTTAAATCACGTTACATGTGACAATTCCTTTAGGACATGTGTTTGGTTTAAAGCATAAACACTTGTACCATCTGGTCATGTGTATTTCATTGTCTTATATCGAATGTCCAAGTAAGTTGCTAGAATCCAGGAGAAAAGAACTATACAAGGAATTTAAAAAAACCTACTATAAACATATGTGAAATGAAACACATTAGTACTTCCAGAGCTAAAGGCAAGTACAACACAGCTGAAAACACTTAAATCACTTTACTTGTGACATTTCAGTTAGGATGTGTGTTTAGTTTAAAAATACACACTTGTTCCGTTTGGCCATTTATATTTCATTGTCTTATATGGAATGTCCAAGTAAGTTGCTAGATTCCAGCAGAAAAGCACTGTAAATCGTATTGAAAAACCTACTGTAAAGATATGCGAAATGCAACACATTTGTGCTTCGAGATCTAAAGGCAACTAAAACACAACTGAAAACACTTAAATCTCGTTGCATGTGACATTTCAGTTAGGATATGTGTTGGGTTTCAAGCATAAACACTTGTACCTACCGGCCATGTATATTTCATTGTGTTATATTGAATATCCAAGTAAGTTCCTAGATTCCAGCAGAAAAGCACTATACAATGTATTGAAAAACCTACAGTAAAGATATGTGAAATGCAAAACATTCGTTCCTGCAGAGCTAAAGCCAAGAACAATACAGCAGGAAACACTGAATTCACTTTACATGTGACATTTCACTTAGGACGTGTGCTCTGTTTAAAGCATAAATACTTGTACCACCCAGCCATGTATATTTCATTATTTCATATAGAATGTCCAAGTAAGTTGCTAGATTCCAGCAGAAAAGCAGTATACAGGGTATTGAAAAAAACCTACTGTAAACATTTCTGAAATGCAATACATTCATCCTTCCACAGCTAAAGGCAACTACAATACAGACGAAAACACTGAATTCACGTTACATGTGATATTTTATGTTGGCCGTGTGTTTGGTTTAAAGCATAAACACTTGTACAACCCGGCCATGTATATTTCATTGTTTTATATAGAATGTCAAAGTAAGTTGCTACATTCCTTCAGAAAAGCACTATATAACATATTGAAAAAAACATACTCGAAACACACAAGAAATGCAACACTTTCGTCTTTCCAGATCTAAAGGCAACTGCAACACAGCTGAAAAGATGAGTTTGTGTTACATGTGACATTTCAGTTAGGACATGTGTTTGGTTCAAAGCATAAACTCTTGTACCACCGGGCCAATTGTATTTCTTTTTTTAAAAATTTTTTTATTGGATGTTTTATTTACATTTCATATGTTGTCTCTTTACTGCATCCCCCACCCACCTGGGAACCCCCTATCCCCTTACCCCTCCTCCTTCTTCTCTGTGGTTGTAATCCCTACCTACCCCTCCACTCCCACTTCCCCACCCTCAAAATTCCCACTCCTTGGGGCGTCCAGCCTTCATGAGGTCAAGGATCTCATCTTCCACCTATGCCCAGCAGGGCCCTCCACCCATACATATACAGTTGAAGCCATGGATCCCTCCCTAAGTGCTCCCAGGCTGGTGGTTTAGACCCTGGGAGCTGTGGTTGCTTGGTATTGTTGCTCTCCTCATGGTTCCGCAAACACTTTCAGCTCCTTCAGTCTTCACTCTAACTCCTCCATTGATAACCTCATTATCAGTTCAATGGCTAGTTTGAGCATCTGCCTCTGAGTATGTCAGACTCTTGAAGACCTCTGAGGAGATATCCATATCAGGCTCTTATCAGCATGCACTTCCTGACTTCCACAACAGCATCTACCTTTGGTGACTGCACATGGGATGGATACTCAGGTGGAATGGTCTTCAGACGGCCCCTCCATCAGTTTCTGTTCCTCACTTTGTCTCCATATTTGCTCCCTTGAGTATTTTGTTGCTCCTTCTAAGAAGGACCAAATCACTCCCACTTGGTCTTCCTTCTTTATGAGCTTCATGTGGCCTGTGAGTTGCATCTTGGGCATTTCAAGGTTCTGGGCTAATATCCAATAATCAGTGAGTGAATGCCATGTGTGTTCTTTTGTGATTGGCTTATCTCACTCAGGATGATAATTTCTAGTTCCATCCATTTACCTAGGAAATTCTCGAATTCATTGTTTTTAATAGCTGAGTAATACTCCATTGTGTAAATATACCACATTGTTTGAATCCATTCCTCAGTTGAAGGACATCTGGGTTCTTTCCAGCTCCTGGCTATTATAAATAAGGCTGCTATGAACATAGTTGAGCATATGTCCTTAATATATGTACCAGCATCTTCTGGGTATATGCCCCAATTTTATTTCATTGTTATATAGAATGTCCAAGTAAGTTGCTAGATTCCAGCAGAAAAGCAATGTATTGAAAAAACCTACCGTAAAGATACGTGAAATGCAACACATTCATTGTTCCAGAGCTAAAGGCAACTACAATACAGCTGAAAACACTGAATTCACGTTACATGTAACATTTCAGTTAGGACATGTCTTAGGTTTAAAGCGCAAACCACTTGTACCACCTGGCCACGTATATTTCATTGTTTTATATAGAATGTCCAAGTAAATTGCAAGATTCTAGGAAAAAAAGCACTATACAACTTATGGAAAAAGCCTATTGTAAAGATACTCGAAATGCAACACTTTCTTACTTCCATAGCTAAAGGCAAATCAATACAGCTGAAAAACTGAATTCAGGTTACATGTGATATTTCAAGTAGGATGTGTGTTTGGTTTAAAGCATAAACCCTTTTACCACCCGGCCATGTATATTTCATTGTTATATATAGAATGTCCATGTAATTTGCTAGATTCCAGCAGAAGAGTACTATACAACATATTGAAAAAAACATAGTGTAAAGATATGCGAAATGCTACACTTTTGTACTTCCAGAGCTAAAGGCAACTACAACACTGCTGAAAACACT
>NW_021619125.1:0-15028 GCF_004785775.1 Grammomys surdaster | reverse complement strand
GTGTTTGGTTGAAAGCATAAACACTAATACCATCCAGCCATGTATATTTCACTGTGTTATATAGAATGTCCAAGTAATTTGCTAGATTCCAGCAGAAAAGCACTATACAAAGCATTGAAAAAACCTACTGTAAAGATTCGAGCAATGCAACACATTCATTCTTCCAGAGATAAAGGCAACTACAACACAGCTGAAAACACTTAAATCAGGTTACATGTGACATTTCAGTTAGGACATGTGTTTGGTCTAAAGCATAAATACTTGTACCATCCGACCATGTATATTTCATTGTCTTATATGGAATGCCCAAGTAAGTTGCTAGTTTCCAGCAGAAAAGCCCTATACAATGTATTGAAAAAACCTACTGTAAAGATACTCGAAGTGCAACACATTTGTACTTCCAGAGCTAAAGGCAACTACAACACTGCTGAAAACACTTAAATCTTGTTACATGTGACAATTCATTTAGGACGTGTGTTTGTTTTAAAGCATAAACACTTGTACCATCTGGCCATGTATATTTCATTGTGCTTTATGGAATGTCCAAGTAAGTTGCTAGATTCCAGCAGCAAAGCACTATACAAAGTATTGAATAAACCTACTGTAAAGATAAGAGAAGTGCAACACATTCCTACTTCCAGAGCTAATGGCAACTACAGCACAGCTTGAAAACACTTAAATCACGTTACATCTGACATTTCATTTAGGATGTGTGTTTGGTTTAAGGCATAAACACTTGTACAATCCATCTGTGGGAAAAATTTAAGAAGCCGCCACAGTGGCGAGGTGGCCCCAGAGGGGCTTCCACTGCTGTGGCGGGTCCCACATGGGGGGGAAACTCTATAGTTTCAGCAGCCTGGGGGCCTTGGCGGTGACAGTCCCCAGTAACTCGTGGAAGTCCTTGGTTCCAAAAAGTTTATTGTCATGGCGGATGATAGATGGGTCTAAGCATACCCCCCAAAACTCAGGGCAGTCCCGAGTTATATAGGGAGGGAGAAAGGGGGAGGATAGGGGAAGGATCTGGGGGAGGCATGTGTAATTTGCTCTGCCCTCTGGCCTTCATTAGTATGTAAATCCCTAGGGCCTGAGGCCTATAGCCTGGCCTAAGTAATTCTATGGAGACTGTGACTGCTTTTTCAGGATCCTGGGTTCTGGGGGGCACCGAACTCCTGCTGGTTCTCATGAAGAATCCCACCCAGAAGCTACAGAGTCTCGGGGTTCTAGGCACCTGCTCCACCATGATCCAGGATACTCTTACGCAGTCCCACATTTCCTCCCCTTTACTTTTTTAAAAAAGGGGGTCACTGTGAAAATTTTGGATGAGGAAACTGAAAGAAAGCACTATGTAGGCCAGAGGTATTAGCGTAATCCCGTCACAGGGTAAAGGGAGTTGGGGTGGTGAGGGAAGGTAAGGGATCATTGAATCTATTGAATTTAAGTGGTACAGTTTGAGGGTAGTAATATCTGACTAATCTAGATAGACATTACATTTTCTTCACTAACATGTCACTTCAGCTATGTGACTTTGGCAAGAGTTCATCTGTAGTTGGTATCGAGTATCTCTGGGTCTTCAGTCAGACGAGATGACTGGGAGAAGGCAGTTTGTCAGGTTTCAGGAGATGGCGCTGTCTCAGCATCAGCTCGTCTCTGGAGTCTGTAGTCTGTCGAGATGTAGGCAGCTTGTCTCTGTTGGATCTGTGGATATAATCACAGGGAAGCAGCATCTCCAGCAGGGAGATGTCTGAAAGGTGAATATTGAATCACTCTTGGAAAGTCAAAGGTGTTTGAGGCAATTGGATGGCTGAAAGAGAAAACATTGTGTTAATAACATCTGAGGTAGACATTCACAGTTTGTCTGTGAAGGAAAATTAGTTGTTAATTAAAAGCTGAAAGGTCGTGGTGATCAGCATGTTGATTTAACCTGTGGAAGTAAATTTAGATGACTTTTAAAACTTGAAGAAATTTTAAAAGTTGAAAAAAAATGTTGAGAATATATCATGAGTGAAAAGGAGACACTTAAACAGAAAGCAAAAAATTGTGGGTTGAAAAGCACAAACACTGTTGTTTTAGGCATACCTGTTGGGGAAAAGGCATTAATGGTGGGTTTAGAAGTAGTGGAAGAAAGGCCTGTTCTGCCATGTGGTGGTTTGGGATACCACGTGGTGGCTGGGTGTTCTGCAGAGAGGCCAATGAATTCCCCTTGTTGTTTTTCTTATAGAGAAGAAAGGCTAACTTTGGAGAAAAGTTTAAAGTGAAAAACATAGAAGTTTGATTAGAAGGAGTGAAAGGCTGTGTGAGACTGAGCTACGGCAGGGAGACACCTAGAGGCTAGTATCTAGAGTCAGCACCTCGCTGTTCTCAGAGGGGGAGGGGAGGACAGGCAGTGGCAGTTTCTCTAGGCTTAGCCTGGAGTTTTAGCACGAAAAGTTAACCCCTGGGGGAGGGGCAAACAGCGTGGGAGATTTTTTGGGGGGAGGGGTAAAGAATGGCGATTAAGGAGTCTCCACCATTTTGTATCGAACATGTGGAGAAAGAGGGAGAAAGGATAGAGAGTTGCCTAGACTTAGGGACTAAGCTGGAGTTACTCATGGTTCCATGGAGAGGGTCTTGGTGGGTGCCAGCGGGGGGGTACTCTTGGAGCTGTCTTTGTCCAGATCCTCTACCACTTGTAGGGAATGATGTAGGCCCATTCGTCAATCTCTGTTGTGTTGTCTGTCTGTGTGTCTGCCGTGACCCCGTCAGCACGGCAGGAGCACACAGAGTCTTGGCTGAGTTTATTCTCTGCAACACCAGGCAAGCATGGCAGGGCCCCGCCCAGCATGGGGAATTTTCACTCAGGTTCCATGGGGGTGTAGAGCTCTTGGACTGGGGATCTCCAGGCCAGAAGTTGGCAGGAGATGGACTGGTCTCCAGTCCTTGGTTCTTAGGACCGAGACAGGCATGTGGGCTTGCGTTGGACAACCCACTGCCGAGAAAATGAAAGGGTTTGGGGATCCCTGTGCTCTGAGGCAGCCAGGGACCGATTGGTCTCAAGTCCTTGGCTCGTAGGACTGAGACAGGGGCATGTGGGCTCACGTTGGGCAACCCACAGCCGAGAAAAGGAAAGGGATAGGGGAAGAAGAAAGAGGCCCTTGCAGTACCCATGGGAGAGACTGTATTTGCTTAGCAGACTCAGTGGCCTGGCCAGCTTGTTTGAAGATGTGGGTCCTCGTGGCTGGAGCACAGAGATCCTCCAAGTGAGAGATTAAGCAGCTGTAGCTTTAGTCAGCATGAGAGAAGTGCAGAATCTTCACTGAGTCGACTCCTCACAGCACCGGACAAGCAGGGCGGGAAGCTCGGCTGGTTCTGTAGCAGAATGGGGTGGCCCGGTCCTTGAAGTCCATGTGTGTCTGTGCCCCACATTGGATGTGCCAAAATGTGGGGAAAATTTAAAAAGCCGCCACAGCGGTGCAGTGGCCCCAGAGGGGCTTCCACCACTATGACGGATCCCATATTCGGGGGGGGGGAACCCTATAGTTCCAGCCGCCTGGGAGCCTTGGTGGCCACAGGCCCCAGTAACTCAAGGAAGTCCTTGGTTCCAAAAGGTTTATTGTCATGGCGGATGATAGATGGATCTAGGCATACCCCCCAAAATTCAGGGCAGTCCCTAGATATATAGAAAGAGAGAAAGGGGGAGGATAGGGGGAGGATCAGGGGGAGGCATGTGTAATTTGCTCTGCCCTCTGGCCTTCATTAGTATGTAAATCCCTAGGGCCTGAGGCCTATAGCCCAGCCTATGTAATTCTATGAGGACCGTGACTGCTTTTTCAGGATCCTGGGTTCTGGGGGACACAGAACTCCTGCCAGTTCTCATGTAGAATCCCACCCAGAAGCTACAGAGTCTTGGGGTTCCAGGCACCTGCTCCACCATGATCCAGGATACACTTATGCAATCCCACATCCGACCATGTTTATCTCAATGTATTATATAGAATGCCCAAGTAAGTTGCTAATTCCAGCAGAAAAGCACTATACAACCTATTGGAAAAACCTACTGTATAGATATGTGAAATGCAACACATTCATACTTCCATAGCTAAAGGCAACTAAACACAGGAGAAAACACTTAAATCACTTAACATGTGATATTTCAGTTAGGTTGTGTGTTTGGTTTAAAGTAAAATAAACTTTTGTACCACCTTGCCATGTTTATTTCATTGTTTTATATAGAATGTCAGTGTAAGTTGCTAGATTCCATTAGAAAAGCACTATACAATGTATTGAAAAAACCTACTATAATGATACACACAATGCAACACATTCCTACTTGCAGAAGTAAAGGCAACTACAACACAGCTGAAAACACTTAAATCAAGTTACATGTGACAATTCCTTTAGGACATGTGTTTGGCTTAAGTCATAAACACTTGTACTATCCGGCCATGTACATTTCATTGTCTTGTATGGAATGTCCAATAAGTTGCTAGAATCCAGGAGACAAGCACTATAAACATATTGCAAAAACCTACTGTAAAGATATGCAAAGTACAATACATTCATACTTCCAGAGCTAAAGGTAACTACAACACACCAGAAAACACTTAAATCACCTTACATGTGACATTTCAGTAAAGACATGGGATTTTTTAAAAGCATAAACACTTGTACCATCGGGACTTGTATATTTCATTGTGTTATATAGAATGTCCAAGTAAGTTGCTAGAATCCAGCAGAAAAGCACTATACAACGTACAGAAAAAAACTACTGTAAAGATATGCACAATGCAAAACATTGGTACTTCCAGAGCTAAAGGCAACTACAAGACGGCTGAAAATACTTAAATCATGTTACATGTGACATTTCAGTTAGGACCCATGTTTGGTTTAAAGCAGAAACACTTGTACCATCCGGCCATGTATTCATGTAAGTTGCTAGATCCAGAAGAAAAGCACTATAAAACATATTGAATAAACCTAGTGTAAAGATACAGGCATTCCAGCACATTCGTACTTCCAGAGCTAAGGGCAAGTACATCACAGCTGAAAACACTTAAATCACTTTACATGTGACATTTCAGTTAGGATTTGTGTTTGGTTTAAAGCAGAAACACTTGTACCATCCGGCCATGTATATTTCATTTTTGCATATGAATGTCTAAGTAAGTTGCTAGATTCCAGCAGAAATGCACTATAGAATGTACTGAACAAACCTACTGCAAAGATATGCGTATTTTCTGCGTATTCGTACTTCCAGAGGTAAAGGCAAGTACAACACAGCTGAAAACACATAAATCACCATCCATGTGACATTTCAGTTAGGAGGAGTGTTTGGTTTAAAGGAGAAACACTTGTAACATCCGGACATGTTCAATTCATTGTTGCATATGGAATGTCCATGTAAGTTGCTAGATTCCAGCAGAAAAGCACTATAGAACCTATTGAACAAACCAAATGTAAAGATATGCACAATGTAACACATCCTACTTCCACAGCTAAAGGCAAGTACAACACAGCTGAAAAAACTTAAATCACATTCCATGTGACATTTCAGTTAGGAGGTGTGTTTGGTTTAAAGCAGAAACACATGTACAACCCAGCCATGTTTATTTCATTGTTTCATATGGAATGTCCAAGTATGTTGCTAGATTCCAGCAGAAAAGCAGGTTAGAACATATAGAACAAACCTACTGCAAAGATAAGCCCATGGTAGTGCATTCCTACTTCCAGAGCTAAGTGCAAGTACAACACAGCTCAAAACACTTAAATCATGTTGCATGTGACTTTTCAGTTAGGAAGTGTGTTTGGTTTAAAGCAGAAACGGTTGTACAGTCTGGCCATGTATCTTTCATTGTTTTATATGGAATGTCCAAGTAAGTTGCTAGATTCCAGCAGAAAAGCACTATAGAAGGCATTGAAGAACCCTACTGTAAAGATACACCCATTGCAGAACATTCTTACTTCTGGAGCTAAAGGAAAGTACAGCAGAGCTGAAAACTCCTAAATCGCATTACATGTTACTTTTCAGTTAGAAGTGTGTTTGGTTCAAAGCAGAAACACTTGTACCATCCAGCCAAGTATCGTTCATTGTTTCATATGTAACCTCCAAGTAAGTTGCTACATTCCGGGAGAAAAGCACTATAGATTGTATTGAAGAAACCTAGTGTAAAGATATGAGCATTGCTGCACATTCTTACTTCCAGTGCTAAAGACAAGCACAACAGAGCTGAAAGCACCTAAATCAACTTACATGTGACATTTCAGTTAGGAAGTGTGTTTGGTTTAAAGGAGAAACATTTGTATCATCCGGCCATGTATCTTTCATTGTTTCATATGGAATGTCCAAGTAAGTTGCTATACTCCACCAAAAATGACTATAGAACCTCTTGAACACACCTACTTTAAAGATATGCGCATTGCAGAACATTCTTACTTCCAGAGCTATAGGCATGTACAACAGAGCTGAAAAAACCTAAATCACCTTACATTTGACACTTCATTTAGAAAGTATGTTTCGTTAAAAGCAGAATCACTTGTACCATCGGGCCACGTACCTTACATTGTTTCATATGGAGTGTCCAAATAAGTTGCTAGATTCCAGTAGCAAAGCACTGTAGAAGGTATTAAACAAACATACTGTAAAGATATGAGTAATGCAGCACATTCTTACTTTCAGAGGTAAAGGCAAATATAACAGAGGGGAAAACTCCTAAATCATGTTACATGTGACATTTCGGTTAGGAAGTGTGTTTGGTTTAAAGAAGAAACCCTCGTACAATCCTGCCATGTATTTTTCATTGTTTCATATGGAATGTCCAAGTAAGTTGCTAGATTCCACCAGTAAAGCACTATAGAATGTATTGAACAAACCTACTGTAAAGATATGAGCATTGCAGCACATTCTTACTTGCAGAGCTAAAGACAAGCACAACAGAGCTGAAAACACCTAAATCACCTTACATGTGACATTTCAGTTAGGAAATGTGTTTGGTTTAAAGCAGAAACACTTGCACCATCTGGTAATATATCTTTCATTGTTTCACATGGAATGTCCTAATAAGTTGCTAGATTCTAGCAGAAAAGCACTATAGAACTCATTGAACATACATACTGTAAAGTTACGCCTGTTGCAGAACATTCTCATTTTTAGAGCTAAAGGCAAGTACACCAGAGTTGAAAACTCCTAAATAATATTACATGTGGCATTTCAGTTAGGAAGTGTGTTTGGTTTAATGCAGAAACACTTGTACGATCAGACCATGTATCTTTCCTTGTTTCATATGGAGTGTCCAAGTAAGTTGCTAGATTCCAGCAGAAAAGCACTATAGAACCTATAGAACAAACCTCCTGTAAAGATACCCGTATTGCTGCACATTCTTACTTCCATAGCTAAAGGCAAGTACAGCAAAGCTGAAAACACCTAAATCATGTTACATGTGACATTTCAGTTAGGGAGTGCGTTTGGTTTAAAGCAAAATCTCTTGTACCATACATCCATGTATCTTTCTCTGTTTCATTCGGAATGTATAAGCAGGTAGCTAGATTTGAATAAAAAATCACTATAGAATCAATTGAAGACACCTACTGTAAAGGTCCGCAGATTGCAGAACATTCTTACTTCCAGAGCTAAAGGCAAGTACAACGGAGCTTAAAACACCTAAATCACCTTACATGTGACATTTCAGTTAGGAAGTATGTTTGGTTTAAAGCAGAAAAACTTGTACCATTCAGCCATGTATCTTTCTTTGTTTCACATGTAATGTCCAAGTAAGTTGCTAGATTCCAGCAGAAAAGCACTATAGAACCTATTGAAAATAACTACTGTAAAGGTATGTGCATTGCAGCACATTCTTACTTCCAGAGCTAAGGTATGTACAACAGAGCTGAAAACACCTAAATCATGTTACATGTGACATTTCATTTAGGAAGTGTGTTTGGTTTAATGCAGAAACACTTGTAAATTCCAGGCTTGTATCTTTCATTGTTTCATAGGGAGTGTCCAAGTAAGTTGCTAGATTACAGCAGTAAAGCACTATAGAACGTACTGCATAAACCTACTGTAATGATCCGCCCATTGCAGCAAAATCTTACTTTCCTAGCTAAAGGCAAGTACAGAAGAAATGAAAACACCTAAATCATGTTACATGTGACCTTTCAGTTATTTAGTGTGTTTGGTTTGATGCAGTAACACTTGTACCATCCGGCCTTGTATCTTTCATTGTTTAATAGGTAATGTCCAAGTAAGTTGCTAGATTCCAGCAGAAAACCACTATAGAACGTATTGAAGAAACCTACTGTAAAGATATGAGCATTGCAGCACATTCTTAATTCCAGAGCTAAAGAGAAGCACAAGAGAGCTGAAAACACCTAAATCAACTTACATGTGACATTTCAGTTAGGAAGTGTGTTTGGTTTAAAGCAGAAAAACTTGAACCACCCGGCCATATATCTTTCATGGTTTCATATGGAATGTCAAAGTAAGTTGCTAGATTCCAGCAGAACAGCAGTATAGAAAGTAGTGAAGAAACTTACTCTAAAGATACATCCAGTGCAGCACATTCTTACTTCCAGAGCTAAAGGCAAGTACAACAGAGCTGAAAATACCTAAATCATGTTACATGTGACATTTCATTCTGGTAGTGTGTTTGGTTTAAAGCAGAAACATTTTTACCATCCGTCCATGTATCTTTCATTTTCTCATATGGAATGTCCAAGTAAGTTGCTAGATTAGAGCAAAAAATCACTATAAAATCTATTGAAGGCACCTACTGTAAAGATTCGCTCACTGCAGAACATTCATACTTCCATAGCTAAAGACAAGAAACAGAGCTGAAAACACCTAAATCACCTTACATGTGACATTTCATTTAGGAAGTGTGTTTGGTTTAAAGCAGAAAAACATGTACCATCCGTCCATGTATCTTTCATTGCTTCATATGGAATGTCCAAATAAGTTGCCAGATTCCAGCAGAAAAGCACTATAGAATTCATTGAACATACATACTGTAAAGCTATGCTTATTGCAGCACATTCGTATTTTTAGAGCTAGCGGCAAGTACAACAGAGTTGGAAACTCCCCAATAATATTACATGTGACATTTCAGTTAGGAAGTGTGTTTGGCTTAAAGCAGAAAAACTTGTACCATCCTGCCATGTATCTTTCATTGCTTCATACGGAATGTCCAAGGAAGTTGCTAGATTCCAGCAGAAAAGGACTATAGAACGTACTGAACAAACCTACTGTACAGATATACATATTGCTGCACATTCTTACTTTCAGAGCTAAAGGCAAGTACAACAGAGGGGAAAACTCCTAAATCATGTTACAAATGACATTTCAGTTAGGGAGTTTGTTTGATTTAAAGCAGAAAAACTTGTAAAATCTGGCCATGTATCTTTAATTGTTTCATATGGAATATCCAAGTAAGTTGCTAGATTCCAGTGGTAAGGCACTATAGAATGTATGGAATAAACCTACTGTAAAGATAAGCCCATTGCAGCACAATCTCACTTTCATAGCTAAAGGCAAGTACAGAAGAATTGAAAACACCTAAATCATGTTACATGTGACCTTTCAGTTATGTAGTGTGTTTGGTTTAAAGCAATAAGACTTGTACCATCCGGACTTGTATCTTTCATTTTTTCATAGGTAATGTCCAAGTAAGTTGCTAGATTCCAGCAGAAAAGCTCTATAGAACGTATTGAAGAAACCTACAGTAAAGATATGAGCATTGCAGCACATTCTTAATTCCAGAGCTAAAGAGAAGCACAAGAGAGCTGAAAACACCTAAATCAACTTACATGTGACATTTCAGTTAGGAAGTATGTTTGGTTTAAAGCAGAAAAACTTGTACCACCCGGCCATGTATCTTTCATGGTTTCATATGGAATGTCCAAGTAAGTTGCTAGATTCCAGCAGAAAAGCAGTATAGAAAGTAGTGAAGAAACTTACTCTAAAGATACATCCAGTGCAGCACATTCTTACTTCCAGAGCTAAAGGCAAGTACAGCAGAGCTGAAAACATCTAAATCATGTTACATGTGACATTTCATTCTGGTAGTGTGTTTGGTTTAAAGCAGAAACATTTTTACCATCCGTCCATGTATCTTTCATTTTCTCATATGGAATGTCCAAGTAAGTTGCTAGATTCGAGCAAAAAATCACTATAAAGTGATTTTTGAAGGCACCTACTGTAAAGATTCGCTCACTGCAGAACATTCATACTTCCATAGCTAAAGGCAAGAAACAGAGCTGAAAACACCTAAATCACCTTACATGTGACATTTCAGTTAGGAAGTGTGTTTGGCTTAAAGCAGAAAAACTTGTACCATCCTGCCATGTATCTTTCATTGCTTCATACGAAAAGTCCAAGGAAGTTGCTAGATTCCAGCAGAAAAGGACTATAGAATGTATTGAACAAACCTACTGTACAGATATACATATTGCTGCACATTCTTACTTTCATTGCTAAAGGCAAGTACAACAGAGGGGAAAACCTCTAAAATATGTTACATGTGACATTTCAGTTAGGTAGTGTGTTTGGTTTAAAGCAGTAACACTTGTACCATCCGGCCTTGTATCTTTCATAGTTTCATAGGTAATATCCAAGTAATTTGCTAGATTCCAGCAGAAAAGCAGTATAGAAGTTATTGAAGAAACCTACTGTAAAGATATGAGCATTGCAGCTCATTCTTACTTCCAGAGCTAAAGACAAGCACAAGAGAGCTGAAAACACCTAAATCACCTTGCATGAGACATTTCAGTTAGGAAGTGTGTTTGGTATAAAGCAGAAACACTTGTAGCATCCGTCCATGTATCTTTCATTGTTTCATATGGAATGTCCAAGTAAGTTGCTAAATTCCAGCAAAAGATCACTATAGAACCTATTGAACACACCTGTTGTAAAGATTCGTGCATTGCAGAACATTCTTACTTCCAGAGCTAAAGGAAAATACAAAACAGCTGAAAACACTTAAATCATGTTCCATGTGACTTCTAAGTTAGGACTTGTGTTTGGTTTAAAGCAGAAACCATGGTACCATCCGGCCATGTATCTTTCATTGTTTCATAGGTAATGTCCAAGTAATTTGCTAGATTCCAGCAGAAAGCAGTATGAAGGTACTGAAGAAACCTACTGTAAAGATATTAGCATTGCAGCATATTGTTACTTCCAGGGCTAAAGACAAGCACAACAGAGCTGAAAACTCCTAAATCACATTACTAGTGACATTTCAGTTAGGAAGTGTGTTTTTTTTAAAGCAGAAAAACGTGTATCATTCGGCCATGTATCTTTCATTGTTTCATATGGAATGTCCAAGTAAGATGCTAGATTCCAGCAGAAAGGCACTATAGAAGCTATTGAACACACGTACTGTAAAGATAGGCACATTGCAGAACATTCTTACTTCCAGAGCTAAAGGTAAGTACAAGAGAGCTGAAAACACCTAAATCACATTACATGTGACATTTCAGTTAGGAAATGTGTTTGGTTTAAAGCAGAAACACTTGTACCATCTGGTAATGTATCTTTCATTGTTTCAAATGGAATGTCCAAATAAGTTGCTAGATTCCAGCAGAAAAGCACTATAGAACTCATTGAACATACATAGTGTAAAGTTACGCCTATTGCAGCACATTCTTATTTTTAGAGCTAGCGGCAAGTACAACAGAGTTGAAAAATCCCAAATAGTATTACATGTGACATTTCAGTTAGGAAGTGTGTTTGGCTTAAAGCAGAAACACTTGTACCATCCAGCCTTTTATCTTTCATTGTTTCATAGGTAATATCCAAGTAATTTGCTAGATTCCAGCAGAAAAGAAGTATAGAAGTTATTGAAGAAACCTACTGTAAAGATATGAGCATTGCAGCACATTCTTACTTCAAGAGCTAAAGAGAAGCACAACAGAGCTGAAAACACCTAAATCAACTTACATGTGACATTTCAGTTAGGAAGTGTGTTTGGTTTAAACCAGAAACACTTGTACCATCCGTCCATGTATCGTTCATGGTTTCATATGGAATGTCCAAGTAAGTTGATAGATACCAGCAGAAAACCAGTATAGAAGGTACTGAAGAAACCTACTCTAAAGATACATCCACTGTATCACATTCTTACTTAAAGAGCTAAAGGCAAGTTAAGCAGAGCTGAAAACACCTAAATCATCTTACATGTGACATTTCATTCTGGTAGTGTGTTTGGTTTAAAGCAGAAACATTTTTACCATCCGTCCATGTATCTTTCATTTTCTCATATGGAATGTCCAAGTAAGTTGCTAGATTCGAGCAAAAAATCACTATAAAATCTATTGAAGGCACCTACTGTAAAGATTCGCTCACTGCAGAACATTCATACTTCCATAGCTAAAGGCAAGAAACAGAGCTGAAAACACCTAAATCACCTTACATGTGACATTTCAGTTAGGAAGTGTGTTTGGTTTAAAGCAGAAAAACGTGTACCATTCGGCCATGTATCTTTCATTGTTTCATACATTAATGTCCAAGTAAGTTGCTAGAATCCGGCAGAAAGGCACTGTAGAAGGTATTGAACACACCTACTGTAAACATAGGCGCATTGCAGAACATTCTTACTTCCAGAGCTAAAGGCAAGTACAAGAGAGCTGAAAACACCTAAATCACATTATATGTGACATTTCAGTTAGGAAATGTGTTTGGTTTAAAGCAGAAACACTGGTACCATCTGGTAATGTATCTTTCATTGTTTCATATGGAGTGTCCAAATAAGTTGCTAGATTCCAGCAGAAAAGCACTATAGAACTCATTGAACATACATACTGTAAAGTTATGCCTATTGCAGCACATTCTTATTTTTAGAGATAAAGGCAAGTACAACAGAGTTGAAAACTCTCCAATAATATTACATGTGACATTTCAGTTAGGAAGTGTGTTTGGCTTAAAGCAGACAATCTTGTACCATCCTGCCATGTATCTTTCATTGCTTCATACAGAATGTCCAAGGAAGTTGCTAGATTCCAGCAGAAAAGGACTATAGAACGTATTGAACAAACCTACTGTACAGATATATGTATTGTTGCACATTCTTACTTTCATTGCTAAAGGCAAGTACAACAGAGGGGAAAACCTCTAAAATATATTACATGTGACATTTCAGTTAGGTAGTGTGTTTGGTTTAAAGCAGTAACACTTGTACCATCTGGCCTTGTATCTTTCATAGTTTCATAGGTAATATCCAAGTAATTTGCTAGATTCCAGCAGAAAAGCAGTATAGAAGTTATTGAAGAAACCTACTGTAAAGATATGAGCATTGCAGCACATTTTTACTTCCAGAGCTAAAGACAAGCACAACAGAGCTGAAAACACCTAAATCACCTTACATGAGACATTTCAGTTAGGAAGTGTGTTTGGTTTAAAGCAGAAACACTTGTACCATCTGTCCATGTATCTTTCATTGTTTCATATGGAATGTCCAAGGAAGTTGCTAGATTCCTGCAGAAAAGCACTATAGAACTCATTGAACATACATACTGTAAAGTTACGCGTATTGCAGCACATTCTTATTTTTAGCGCTAAAGGCAAGTACAACAGAGTTGAAAACTCCCAAATAATATTACATGTGACATTTCAGTTAGGAAGTGTGTTTGGCTTAAAGCAGAAACACTTGTACCATCCAGCCTTTTATTTCATTGTTTCATAGGTAATATCCAAGTAATTTGCTAGATTCCCGTGGAAAAGCAGTATAGAATTTATTGAAGAATCCTAGTGTAAAGATATGAGCATTGCAGCACATTCTTACTTCCAGAGCTAAAGACAAGCACAACAGAGCTGAAAACACCTAAATCTCCTTACATGTGACATTTCAGTTTGGAAGTGTGTTTGGTTTAAAGCAGAAACACTTGTAACATCCGTCCATGTATCTTTCATTCTTTCATATGGAATTTCCAAGTAAGTTGCTATATTTCAGAAGAAAAGCACTATCGAACATACTGAATAAACCAACAGTAAAGATATGCCCATTGCAGCAAATTCTTACTTTCATAGCTAAAGGCAAGTACAGCAGTAATGATAACACCTAAATCATGTTACATGTGACCTTTCAGTTAGGAAGTGTGTTTGGTTTAAAACAGTAACACTTGTACCACCTGGACATGTATCTTTCAATTTTTCATATGGAAAATCCAAGTAAGTTCCTAGATTCTAGCAAAAAATCACTATAGAACCTACTGAAAACGACTACAGTAAATATATGCGCATTGCAGCACATTCTTACTTTCAGAGCTAAAGGCAAGTACAACAGAGGGGAAAACTCCTAAATCATGTTACAAATGACATTTCAGTTAGGAAGTTTGTTTGCTTTACAGCAGAAACACTTGTAAAATCCGGCCATGTATCTTTAATTGTTTCATATGGAATATCCAAGTAAGTTTCTAGATTCCAGTGATAAAGCACTATAGAACGTATTGAATGAACGTACTGTAAAGATAAGCCCATTGCAGCAAATCTCACTTTCATAGCTAAAGGCAAGTACAGAAGAAATGAAAACACCTAAATCATGTTACATGTGACCTTTCAGTTATGTAGTGTGTTTGGATTAAAGCAGTAACACTTGTACCATCCGGCCTTGTATCTTTCATTGTTTCATAGGTAATGTCCAAGTAAGTTGATAGATTCCAGCAGAATAGCTCTATAGAACGTATTGAAGAAACCTACTGTAAAGATATGAGCATTGCAGCACATTCTTAATTCCAGAGCTAAAGAGAAGCACAAGAAAGCTGAAAACACCTAAATCAACTTACATGTGACATTTCAGTTAGGAAGTGTGTTTGGTTTAAAGCAGAAAAACTTGTACCACCTGGCCATGTATCTTTCATTGTTTCATATGGAATGTCCAAGTAAGTTGCTAGATTCCAGCAGAAAACCAGTGTAGAAAGTACTGAAGAAACCTATTCTAAAGATACATTAATTGCAGCACATTCTTACTTAAAGAGCTAAATGCAAGTACAGCAGTGTTGAAAACACCTAAATCATCTTACATGTGACATTTCATTCTGGTAGTGTGTTTGGTTTAAAGCAGAA
>NW_021619124.1:0-4802 GCF_004785775.1 Grammomys surdaster | reverse complement strand
AGGACCTGGGAACTGATAACCTACAGGAGTCAATTCAACCAGACAGACAGGGGTTAATCCTTGTCTTGTAGACAGGGACAGTTCTAGGGAACCTAAGAATGGGAAGCCAGTCTGTCCTGAAGTACTTGGTAGTTACCCTAGGCTCACTGTGCCACGGGTTCTCTGATTGCACATCTCAGTCTCAGTTATGGGGTCCCTAAGACCAGGATCCCAGCGACTGTGACCTTTCAGGGTCTATATGCAGGACAATGGGCCCAGGAACCCTCTGCTTGAACCCTCAGAACTTCAGAGTCCAAGCAGAGCCTTCTGAAGGCCTCAGCTTCTCAGGACTCCGAACTCAGCTCCCACAGAACTTAAATTCTGAGGGTTGGACTAGGAAAGTAGCATTTAGGGTCCATTCTCACAGCCCCAACTCCTCATGGCCCAAGACTCTAGTCGCCCAGGTTCCTTCTTCGGGCCTCAGAGCACAGTCCTCAGCACCATGCCATGAAGGGGTACAAACCCCGGGCTCCTCCTTCATTCATGGGTGGCCAGACTCCAGATGTTTCCCTTAGACACGAAGTCCAGAACTGAGCACTCTTCAAAGACTTAGGGAACAAACCCTGTAAGGGCAAAGCCCTCCTCCCTCCGATGAGAATGCTAGGTCCGACCTCTCCCTCAATACCAAGACCTGTTTTCCGTTCATCAAACTCTGGCGTCCATACCCCAGCCCTCCTCTCTCAGACTCAGGACCTCCCCGTACGCCCCTTCTCCCTCCTCACTGGCTTCTTCCCTTGGGGCTCAGGGATCTGGTCTCTCACTACTCCGTTTCCTTTTAAGCTGCAAAATTCCTTCTGGCTTCAGTACATTCTCACCCGAATCTCAGCCTTCGAAAGCGCTTACAGTCGTGCTCTTTCTGCGTAATCTCCCTATGCCTGCGCAACTCCCCTCAGGCCTACCCATAGTGACCACCTCGGTCAGACAAGACCCTCGAAGCCCCATTGGTTAATGAGTATTCATGTCAAACCTTGATTGGATAAGCCTGAAAAACCGCTGCATCTCATTGGTCCCCAGTGAAGCCAATAACAGGCCGCCTCAGGAGGCACGCATGCGCAGAAAGTGCACGTTTGGCAACGGTCAGTGGCAGTTGCTGCCGAGATCATCCTCCAATCGCAGGGTCGCATTAGGTATCTAGGCGGGCTCTGTGAGGACGCCCTTTGCCCTTTCCCTGTAGATGCTTCTAAATTGTACAGATGAGCAGACGCAGACTGCCACCACAGATATTTAGTCTCTTAGTCTTGGGAAGATGACCGTTCAGATTAGACATAGATGTCAATTCTTTTATTACATTTTGTGTGCTTGTGTGTTGATGCACATGTGTCAAGTTGCACATGACCGAGGACAATTTGGGGAATGAGTTTTGTCCTCCTACCTTTTAGGTCCCAGGAATCAAAATCAGGATGTCAGGTTTGACAACAGATGCCTTTATGCCCTGATTTACCTTGCTGGCCCTAAGTCCTTTTGTTAAAAACTAATGATATATTCAGTATATAGAAAGTAGTTTGTTTCCTTGCAAAGTGTTCCTGCGTTCATAAAATGTACTTCACTGGTGTAGTCTCTGAGCAGCTTGTAGCTAGACCTGTTAAAATGGCTACACCATTTATCCAAACAGCAACACCTCCGATGCCTGCAGTTGTCATGAAGTATAAAATAGGACCTGTCCATGATGCTATCACCTGTCTTTCTGCTTCAACCTATGGTCTTCAAGATATACCACCACAGGAGCTGTCCCTTAAAAACTCTCCACGGTGGCAACACCTCCTCTCCAGCACACCCAACACAGCTCAGCAGCGACGACGCTTCAGCCAAAGCCAGCTGTAGCTGCACAGGTCTCCGCATCCCAATCCATGGGCCTGATGCAGGGAAAGGTTTGATGAAAAAAGCCACCAATCCCTGAGCTCCCTAAACTCAGGACTTGAAATCCAACCCATCCTCACTCTGGAAATCTCTGCTCTGAAAAGCTCTGCCTCCTAAGAAATCCTATATAAGCCTTTTCCTTTATTCACTTTCCTGCTGTCCATTTACAGGAGAGGCAGCCATCCTTGGAATCTCCTCTCCATACCCTGACCCTCCAATACATCTCTTTTATGGGATTTGCTACCTGGTGGGACTCTCTCACAGGACGAAGCCAAAAAGCAATCAAGAGAAGAAAGGAAAAATCAAAGATGTATGAAGCAGGGCTGAGGTGCCTCAGCTCTTCAGCTCAGCTGGGGATTCCCTCCTCTGGGAGCTGCAACACCTCTGCTGAGGAGGGTTCCTCTCAGTGCTGTAGGCTCCCATGTCTCAGGATGCCCTTCTGTTGGAAGACTGTCCAACCTCAGAGATGGATTTCTGAGTCCCAGGATACCCTTCCATATAGCCAGAAACACTTAGCACATTATTTCTTGAGGCAGAAGCTTCTAGCCCAGGATGGCCTTGAACCCTCTGAGTATCTGAAAATGAGCTCAAACTTCTGATCCCTCTGATCCAGCTTCCTAAGTCCTGGGTTTAGTGGAGAGTGCCACCATTGATGTAGCACTGGGATGGAAGCCTGTGTCTGTGCCTGCTGGGCAAGCGCTCTACAGCTGAGCCCCAGCCTGGGCTCTTGGTTCATGTTATTTCATAGGTCAATATATATGATGTTGTTCATTGATATTTCTTTTATCTTTATTATGTGTGTGGGTGTTTTGCCTGCATGTATGTCTGTGCATCACTTGTGTGACTGGTACATGCAGAGGTCAGAAGAGGGCATGAGATCTGCAGGATCTGGACTTACAGACAATGTTGAGCTGCTGCACGGGTGACGGGAGTTCCACTTGGATCGACTGGTAGATTGACCGGTGCTCCAAACCACTGACACATATCTTCAGGCTTGGACATTTATTCTTAACAGAGAAACACCACAATAAGAAAAGGGCTCAGGGAAGCTTTCAGTTTTATATAAAATATAAGTACAACTTGCCATGACCTAAATGACACTCCTGTCCTGTGCTGCAAATATCAAGAAACGGTAACTGATCTCCATGACCTAGGAATAATATTATGTCCCTTCAGAGTCTCCATCGATGCATGTTTTGTGGGCCCATGTGTGTGTGTGGACGGGGGGGGGGGGGATGCTGTTCTATATGTACCCGTGTGAAGGCCAGTTGTCTATACTGAATGCTTTCCTCTCTTACTCTCCATATTACTTAGGAGGAGGGCTTATCCCTGTACATACTGGATAGGTGTAGAGTGTGTGAGATCTGCCTGTCTATATCAAACAGAGCTGAACTTAAAATCATGTGCTGCTATGGGAGCTCAGGGATTGGTGGCTTTTTTGATCCCTCTTTTTCTGCATCAGGCACATGGGTTGGGTTTTGGAGACCTTTGCCACCGCAGCTGGCTTAGGCTGAAGCACCACTACTGCCAAACTGCCTGGGTAGGCTGGAGAGGAGTGTCACCACCTTGGATAGTTCCTTGAGGCCAATTCTTGAGGTGGTATTTCTCCAAGGTGGTAGGCTGAGGGAAAGAGGCTGTCACCGAGGACAGGTCCTATGGTGACTCCTCAGGACATCAGCAGGTGCTGTCACATCAGCAACTCTAGCAGGGAACTGGTCAGGGATTACATGAGGGAAGCACGTTAGAAGAACTTAGGAACACTTTTGGGGGGGGGACAAGGAAACTACTTTCTACATAATAATATATTACTAGTAGTAGTTTTTAAATAAAAGAACTGAGAGCCAGCAAGATAATTCAGGGCATAAAGGCTTCAGTTGCCAAACATTATATCCTGATTTTTTATTCCTACGATCTAAACGGTGGAAGGAGTAAGCTCACTCCGCAAATTGTCCTCTGTCACATGTCCCTTGACACATGGGAATCAACACACAAGCATACTGAATTAAACGTAATAAAAGAATTGACATCTATGTCTAATCTGAACGGTCATCTTCTCGGGACTGAGGAGGGCAAATATCTGTGGTGGCAATCTGCGCCGTCACCTGCTTCCTGGTCATCTGTACAATTTAGAAGCATCTCCAGTGAGAGGGCAAAGGGCGGTCCTCACAGAGCCCTCCTAGATACCATGAGACACTACCATTAAAGTATGACTACGGGAGAAGCCCACACTGACCTTTGCCCAACACTCACTTTCTGCGCATGCATGCTTTCAAAGGACACCAGCGATTGGCTTCTCTCGGGACCAATGAGATGCTCGGTTCTTCAGGCTTAGCCAGTCAAAAGATGTGATGAATGTTCATCAACCAATGAGGCTTCGAGGGTAGGGTCTGGCTTGAGTTAGCACACTGGGCATTGGACAGGCGAGAGAGGAGCCGCGCAAGCGCAGACAGGTTATGTCAGAGCACAACCGGAAGTGCCTTTTAAGGCTGAGATTCTGGTGAGGAGATTCAGAAGCCAGAAGGAATTTTGCTGCTTTAAAAGAAAAGGAAAAAAAAAAAAAGGAGCAGTGAGAGACCAACTCCCCCAGCCCTGAGAAAAAAAGCCAATGATGAGGAACAGGGGAGAGGAGGGGGAAGGGGCTTGCGTGAGTCGATAGTCACAGGGACAAGGGCTAGGGCATGGACTCCTGGTAAACTGGTCCTGAAGTCTTGGTTTTGAGAGAGTTCTGGGACATAGACACCCTGAATTGAGGGAGGAGGGCTTTGTTTTCAAGGAGATGGGTTTGTTCCCTGAGTCTTCCAAGAGTGCTCAGTTCTGGACTTTGTGTCTAAGGGAAATATCTGGGGTCTGAAAAGCTACGACTGAAAGAGGAGACCAGGGATTGCACGCCTTCGTGACTCAGGGCT
>NW_021619123.1:0-10071 GCF_004785775.1 Grammomys surdaster | reverse complement strand
TCCTCGGTTGAGAGTTCTTTGTTGAGCTATGTACCCCATTTTTAATAGGGTTATATTATTGTCTGGAATCTAACTTCTTCAGTTCTTTTTATATATTAGGTATCAGCCCTCTATGAGATGTAGGATTGGTAAAGATCTTTTCCAAATCTGCTGGTTCCCATTTTGTCCTATTGGCAATATCCTTTGCCTTACAGAAGCTTTGCAGTTTTATGAGGTCACATTTGTCAATTCTCTATCTTAGAGAAACAGTCATTGGTTTTCTCTACTGGATCTTTTCTGCTGTGTCCATGTAATCAAGGCTCTTCTCCACTTACTCTTCTATTAGTTTCAGTGTATCTGGTTTATGTGGAGGTCCTTGAACCACTTGGATTTGAGCTTTGTAAAAGGAGATAAGAATGGGTCAATTTGAATTCTTCTACAAATTGACTTCCAGTTGAACCAGCACCATTTGTTGAAAGTGCTATCTTTTTTCCACTGGATGGTTTTAGCACCTTTGTCAAAGATCAAATGGCCATATAAATATGGAAGTTCATTTATGCGTCTTAAATTCTATGCCATTGATCTTGCCTATTTGTACGAATATCATGCACTTTTTATCACTATTGCTCTGTACTACAGCTTGAGGTCAGGGACAGTGATTCTCCCTGAAGATCTTTTATTGTTGAGAATAGTTTTTACTATCCTGGGTCTTTTGATATTCCAAATGAATTTGCAAATTGCTCTTGCTATCTCTATGAAGGATTGAGTTGCAATTTTGATGGGGATTGGATTGAATCTGTTGATTGCTTTTTACAAGATGGTCATTTTTACTATATTGTTGCTGCCAATACTTGAACATAGGAGATATTTCCATGTTTTGGATTCTTTTTCGATTTCTTTCTCCAGAGACTTGAAATTCTTGTCATATAGACCTTTTACTTGCTTGGTTAAAGGCACAACAAGGTATTTTATATTATTTCTGAAGGTTGTCATATCCCTAATTTCTTTCTCAGCCTGTTAGTCCTTTGAGTAAGGGAAGACTATTTATTCAAGCTAATTTTTTATCCAGCCACTTTTCTGAATGTTTTATATATATATTTTTTTAAATCAGGTTTAAGAGTTCTCTGGTTGCAGCTTTGGGGTCATTTAACTATACTACCTTATCATCTGCATATAGTAATATTTTGACTTCTTCCTTTCCAATTTGTATCCTTTTGACCTCCTTTTGTTGTCTAATTGCTCTGGCTAGAGCATACAGTACTATACTGAATAGTTAGGAAGAGAATGGGTAGCAATGTCTAGTCCCTGACTTTAGTGGGATTGCTTTAAGTTTTTCTCCATTTACTTTGATGTTGGCCACTAGTTTGCAGTATATTGCTTTTACTACGTTTAGGTATGGGCCTTTAATTCCTAATCTTTCCAAGACTTTGATCCTGAAGGGCTGATGACTTTTGTCAAATGCTTTCTCAGAATCTAGTGAGATGACCTTGTGGTTTTTCTTTTTGATATTGCTCATATAGAGGATTTCATTGACTGCTTTCCATATTTTGAGCCATCTCTTAATTCCATGGATAAAGCCTACTTGATTATGTTGAGTTTTTTTTTTTTTTGATATGTTCTTGGGTTTGGTTTGTAAGAATTTTTTTTTTGGTATTTTTGCATCGATATTAATAAGTGAGATTGGGCTGAAGTTCTCTTTTTTATTGGATCTTTGTTTGGTTTAGGGAAGAACATAATTGTGGTTTTATAGAATAGATTGTGTAGTGTTCCTTTTACTTTGTGGAATAATATGAAGAGAATTGGTATTAGGTCTTCTTGAAAGGTCTGATAAAATTCTTCACTAAATTCTTCCAGTCCTGTGCTTTTTTTTTGTTGTTGTTTTGATTGGGAAACTTTTAATACCTGCTTCTATTTCTTTAGGGGATATAGGATTGATTAGGTGGTTTATCTGATCTTGATTTAACTGTGGTAGCTGATATCTGTCTAGAAAATTGTTCATTCCATCCAGATTTTCCAATTTTGTTGAGTATAGGCTTTTGGAATAGGATCTGATGATTTTTTTTTAATTTCCTCAGTTTCCATTGTTAAGTCTTCCTATTCAGTCCTAATCTTATTATCTTGGATACTGTCCCTGTGCCCTCTGGTTAGGCTAACTAAGGTTTTATATATCTTCTTGATTTTCTCAAAGAACCAGCTCCTGGTTCTGTTGATTCTTTGTATAATTCTTTTTGTTTCTACATGATTGATTTCAGCTCTGAGTATGATTATTTCCTGTTGTCAATATCTCTTGGATGTATTTGCTTCCCTTTGTTCTAGAGCTTTCAAATGTGCTGCAAAGCAGCTAGGGTATGCTCTCTCCAGGTTCTTTTTGTAGGCAATTAGAGCTATGAGTATTCCTCTTAGCACTGCTTTCCTTGTGTCCCAGAAGTTTGGTTTTGATGTTTCTTCAATTTCATTAAATTCTACAAAGTCTTTAATTTCATCTTTTATTTCTTCCTTGACCAAGTTATCATTGAGTAGAGAGTTTTTCAGTTTCCACCTGTATGTCAGCTTTCTGTTGTTTCTGTTATTATTGAAGACCAGCCTTAGTCTTTGGTGATCTGAAGGGATACATGGAATTATGTCAATCTTCTTATATCTGTCTAGGCCTGTTGCTGAGAAGAAGGTATATTCTTTTGTTTTATGATGAAATGTTCTATAGATATTTGTTAAATCCAAATTGTTGGTTCATAACTTCGCTTAGTATCATTGTGTCTTTGTTTAATTCTGTTTCCACTATCTGTCCATTTATGAGAGTGCAGTGTTTAAGTCTCGCACTATTATTGTGTGAGGTCCAATGTGTGCTTTGAGTTTTAGTAAATTTGTTTTATGAATGTCAGTGCCCTTGCATTTGGAGCATAGATATTCAGTATTGAAAGCTCATCTTGGTAGATTTTTCCTTTGACAAGCCTGAAGTGTTCTTCCTTATCTTTTTTGACAATGTTTGGTTGAAATTCGATTTTAATAGAAATATGAGGATGGTTACTACAGGGAGTTTTAAAGTGTAGAAGTCTTTCCACTTATTGAATACTCTCTAACAAATATATGTGAGTTTCTGAGGGCCACTTAAAAGATCATACTGAAAAATCTAAGCATAATGAAATGTAAAAATTTTTACCTGTTGACAGACATTGAATATTCGTTTGGATTTTTCGGTTTGCAGAAATTCTAGTTTTTGAAGAATGAGTTCATGGTAGGTGTGGGCCACAGCACACACAGCATTATACAAATGGTAACCTTCTTCACTCAGGGCCATGTCAAATTTGTGCTGTGCTAACCATTCCTCTGTGTTGTTGAATAGAAAATGATCCATCTTGCTATTGCTGTTCTTAGAGATTGAACAATTAAAATAATTCCAGTTCGGCATAATCTGAGAAATGTCTATTGGATATTTGGAAGTGTTTTTTATTTGTACAAAATTGCTAAATTTAGCAATATCATTGTTGTGGTGTACAAAAGTGACAGTCCCATGGAAGAAATCAAGGCTGAAATCTTTTTTATTTGTGATGACATCCCATTGTGAGGTTGTGATCCAGATTCTCTGAGCACCTAAATATGCCCATCTTCTAAAGCTGACTTCTAGGGTAGAGTTCATTTCACCATAAATGATAACAACCTTGGCTGATGATGCCATAATTTGTTTATCATATATCTTAGCCTTTGTCTTGTATAACTGCATTGTTTCTGGGATCATATTCACAAATGCTAAACAGATCCCAAGCCTTTGGATTTCTTCTCTCAAGTCTGAGTGAAACTGAATGCTCTGGTCATCATCTGAGACAACCAGTCCTATCCAAGTCCATCTAAAATGAAGCATCAAGGATGCGATAGCATGAGACAAACGTGTGTCCTTGGTTGCTATCTGATAGACATAGGGAAAATGGTCATGGTCACTCAAGTTAGGATTAAATGGTCCAAAGAAAACCTAGAGGACATAGAAAGATAATGAAACATCCTGTAAGGAATATGAATGTTAGAAAGTTTGGGTGTATATAAAAGTAACATTACTCACTTTTCAGAACTCGTATTGAGGATAGAAATATTACACTATAAATATCATATATTATTCCTATTAGAATCTAGACTATTCCTGAGCAGTCACCATGTTATAAATACATACTTAACTGTTTTCTCAATGCATCAAAAATCTGATTATTAAATCCTTTATAATAAACAGATAATATATAAAAAAGAACACACACACAAACCTATGCCAAGCAAGTTTCTCCCTAGGCACCTATGAATAGAATAAAAAGTCGTTAATTCATACAGTATCACACATTCTCACCATTGGCATCCTAGAATCAATTGAAAGTTTTAAGGATGTAGTCCATGATGGTCCTATAAGGTCTATAGGACAGCTTCTCTGTCTTTCACATTCATAATTAATAAGAGGCCAAGAATGTTTTTGTGATAAGTATATTCCTTCCATAATTTCAAATATATCTTCACAAATGGCACTACCACTGTATGAGAATACCAAAGACATGTTCGGTAAAAGATAAGGATTCCTGTTGACCTCATCAGTAGCAAAACACATTACCAGAAAAAACTCGGATCTTCTTTCTGGTATTCTAAAAGAAGACATAGGGATGATTGCTGAGAGTGCTTGAAACATGAAATTTACTCTCCAATTGCAGTAAACTTCACACTAGGAGACATGTAAATGCCGATTTTTCTGAAATAAGCTTAAGAAATTAGTGATATTTAGAGATGAATAAACCTTAAGAATTCCCCGAAATCCATCACTCTTATATGATAATTTTTATATTTGTGACAATGTGTAAAGAGCTGTTTTATCTCTGAATGTCATACATGAACTAGATTACAGTTCTATAAACTAAGGTTCTTACACAGTAGTCTTCAAGTTCTAATTACACAGAACTAGGCATCTTTAAACTCTTGGGATCTCCAAGTGAACTTCATCTTTACTGCTTCTAGTTTCAATGTCTAAGATTCACACATGATCTTCTAGGCTCTTCCAAAGGCTTTGTGTCACTTCTCCAGCCATGCCTCCGGTAGCACTCTAGTCTCTGATAGACTCCACTCCACTGCTGCTGCTGTTCTTAGTAGACATTCCATGATACTGGCATCTTTAATACTATGGTGACATCTCATGCAACTAGGCTTCACCAATAGCCTCTCATAGGCTCTCTTCATGGTGACAAAGCTCACCTTCTTTACAAGAATCCTCTATATCTTAGCCATCAACTGCAACTGAGACTGCACCTTCACCACTGGCCTACCCTGGCATCTCACAGTACCAAGCCTTAGCTGCTCTCCATGAACATTTCATACCTTCAAAACCCATACCACCTAGGTCATTCTTACTTGTTACCGACCCAGCTGCAACACAAGTGATAACTTTGGCTATCTCTAGAACACAGTTTCTTTGTGATCTGAGAAAACACTTACCAGAAGATTTCATCTCATTAATGCTGGTCTCTTCTTTAGCAATGCTAATTTCTTAGCTCCAGCTAATCAGCATCAATTTTCCCAGTAGTCCCTTCTATTCTTGACTCTAATGCCAGAGCAACATGGCAGAAGCCACCTATTTCTGCTACTTGCTGTTGCTAGAACATACTGCCCCTTATTCTCTTCTCAGATTTCTGTTTTACAACTTTCTCACTCCTGGAGTTTGCCCAGTAGATTGTCCTTGAACACAAAGATTTTCATACCTCTGTCTCCTGGATGCTGGTGTTAAAGGTTTGTACAACTATGCCTGGGCTTCTTTTCTTCACCTAGAACTTATTCTGTTCAAGACTGACCTTGAACTCAGAGATCTACCTGCGTTTTTTTCCATGGATTAAACCTGTCCATCACCATGCCTGTGCCTAAGTTTTCATGACCACTATTCCTGAACATTCAGATCTACAGCCTGTGTCTTCCAGCCTCAGTATCTGGATCACATGTGGGCCCACTACTTTTGGATTGTAGGTCATTCCAGACTAAAAGTCCAAACTATTCCTTGTTTAACTGCAAACACAAACAAGATCATGTGGGTGGAATCTTGCCCTGAGATCACCATTCCCTTAATACCTTTATTTCCTTGAACATAGGTTTCAGATCTATTTCTCTTCCTGGGGTCCATTTATTATCATTTAAACCATATATTGTACATTCATTCTTTCTAAGTTTGCTATGTTTGAACAGCATGCTCTTCATGAGACTAAACCAGAAAATAAAGACCTTGCTATGATTTTCAGAAACTGCCTTTATCAATGCAATTAATATACATCTCCTTATATGAGCCACAGGTAGACTCTTCAGACAAGGCCATAAAGCAGTCACATTCTCCACCAGTATACCACAAAAATAGTCTCTAGTCCACAGGCTGAAATAATTCTCTGCTGAAATATCTTAGGCCAGGTCTGTACAGTTCAAATCACTCTCAAAAACAAAGTATTCTATATTCTTATTAGAATTAAGCCCCACTTAAAGCATTCCACTGCATTCCAATTCGGCATTCTTCTAAACAAAAGCATAGCCAGGCCTAACACGGCAATACTCTAGTCCCTGGTACTAATTTCTGTCTTCATTAGAGTTTCACTGCTGAAAACAGGACCATGACCCAGGAAACAAGTATAAAGACAGTGTTTGTTTGGAGCTGGCTAAAAGGTTCAGAGTTTCAGAGCATTACCATCAAGGTGAGAGCATCCAGCATCCAGGTATGAGTGGTGCAGAAACTCAGAGTCCTCTATCTTCACCTGAAGGCCACTAGGAGAAGACTGTCTCTCTAGGAGAAGGATCTCACTTTCCCCGCCCCCCAGTGACACACTACCTCGAACTGGCCACACCTACTCCAACAAGGCCATAACTCCTAATAGTGCCATTCTCTGGATCAAGCATATACAAACCAACACTATTTGACACATCAAATTTTCTATTCAATTGCAGTAAATATTGTACTACATGAAATGCTAAATTACTGTGTAAATGCTAGCTTTCCTGAAATAAGCTTGGGAAATTAGAGATCTTTAGAGTTGAATACAATTTCAGATCATAAACATATGTCACTCTGATATGATAATTTTTATATTTCTGAAAATCCATAAAAAACTTGTTTTTTTTCTCTGAAAGCCATGCATGAAATGGATTTTAGTCCTAGAGAAAAAGGCTGATTAACAATATTCTTGGTGCTCCAATACCACAGAAAAAATTTTTAAAAATGCCTTGACCAGTATATTAAATCAATAACTCCTTAAATTTTTTATTATGTGAAATTTGTTTTATGTATTCAGTATCTCAATATTGAGTGTTTTAAGAATCAAATGATACAATGGTATTTCATTCAACGTTTTGATTCATAACCTTTGGTACCATAAAATATTTATTAACACATACTGAATAATATCCATAACACAGGATCCTAGTTCTAATACCTTAGTTGAAAATTATGTTTCAAAACATACAAAATAATCTTTGGAAACTAACATAGTAAAAGAACATATACTAATGAAGAAAGAATCATTAAGAAATACGTTAAAAAGCCAATATACAATACCACCTGACATGTTTTATGTCTATATAAATTGTGTAATAATAATTTTACTTGAAAATGATTATCTGTGTTTCTGTGAGAGAATTTATGTAATTAGAAAGAAAAAGTTTAAAACATGATAACAGGAAAAACTTGTTTAAGTCAAAGGGTACAAAAATGATAATTTCATTATTATTGATGTCGCGTCTTAGGACAAAGAACATACATGGGTTGGTCGATGGCTCCTTGCACATATGTAGCAGAGGACTGTCTTTTATGTCCACAGTGGGAGATCATGAGACTAATCCTGTAGAAACTTGATGTCCCAGGGAAAACGGTTGCTGGGGGTGTGGGTAGGCTATAGGAAGTATGGAGTTTTCTGGGGAAGTGAGGATGGGGTGCTGATAAAGTGGTAGGGGGTTGGGAAAGCATCCTCTCAGAGGCCAAAAAGAGGGGAGACATGGTAAAGAACTCTGGGATGTGGAACCAACGGAGGGAGGCCATATTTGGAATGAAAATAAATAAAATAATTAAAAATTTTTAAATTCTAATATTATAAGCAATGAGAAAATTTTTTAGTAATGATATTTCCATGATTTTGTAGAAAATGTTTTTAATAGTTCCAATTGCTAATGTTTATCAAACATGATAATTATTTAAATATACATTTCATTTAAATTTATGTATCCATACCAAAATATATAAAGTAATACAATATACCACATAACCAGATGATTATTCTCTAGGCTCATTTGCACATCAATTTGATGTTACCTTTTAGTGTAACTGTTAATGTGTCAATTTACTTTAAAAGGTATCAGATTTCTCTTAACACTTCAGTCTTTCTAATCCTTTACCATCCTTTAAGTGATGTCTGAACACTGAGGTCTTTTTTCCATGTAAAGTGTGTTTCATCTGTCCCACAGTCTCCCAGTACATCTGTTACAATTAGGAATATGAATTTGAACCCAACATGTTGAAATCACACTAAGTGGTGACACACTGAAAATACTAAAAGAGTGATTGATGTGTTATATAATTTTCACTTATTCCTAATGTTAAAATGGGAAGAACAGGGGAGAATTCCACAGTTTGTATATGCAACTGCATATTTTTAATCATTGACATTGAAACAGGAAAAAATGACTTACCTAAAATCAATGAAATAATTATAATAATTTTCTTATAGAGGTCCCTCAAAGATGAAAAGAAACTAATTACAGTCACTTTGCAAATCTCCATCATTATCTTCAGTATTCTGTATCCTCGAAAAACAACAGGGATCAGTCAAACTGTACAAGATGAGATAAAACATCAGGAGCAAGAAAGAAATAGTGAAAGCATACAGCATCTTCATGTCTGCTAGGATCTAAGATGGAACACTTATGAAATCTGTTTCTTTTGCAGACAAACATCACACACACTTTTACACCTATGTGTCTGTTTTAAGGCTATTGCTGTCTGAGAATCCACTTCATTATATTCTACAGTTCCTTTCCAATCATCCTGTGTCATAGTCCCTGGATACATCTGGAAAATTGTGGCCTCAAGCTCTGCATCTGTGGTCTGGAAGCTTTTGATCAAAACATTTTTGAAAACATGTTGTGAAGATCATGATCTCCACCCTCAGGTGTCATGATTTCATTCATATCCATGGCAAACACTCCAGAGACAATAGTCTCTGAGTAGCTTGGGCCAGACCATGTGTCAACAGCCACATGTAAGACACAATTGGCAATCAGGATAATGGATTTCATCAGAACTTCCATAGTAAAAGTTGAGAAAGTTACAACTGTCCCTTGCCATTCAGACTTTGAGATGAATCATGGGAAACTGTATCTTCCATTGTCTAGTCTAAGGAAGGGCAATCTCACATGCAATATTGAGGCAAGAGTTGAGCATTCTCTCTTTTGTACATATATTATTGTATGATAAAACCTCTTCAAACTTCCTGTGATTCCTACCATCTGGAGAATCCATTAATGCCTGGAATTACACAGATTCAACACCTATCCTGTCCAGTATCAGTACCTGTGCAGACATTCACTGACATATAATGAAATCTCTTGCCTGATCTTCAGTTCATGGCAGGCAGTGCCTTTTGATAAAACATTTCTGTGGTTGATATTTGTTCATACCTCATTAAGATGATTGAGAACAATTTCATACATTTTACTCAAAGGAATGAGAGAATTTAATTGTCATTTATGAGAGAGTTTTACTCCTAATGTTAGTATATATTTATATTTTTCAATCACCCCTAGTTGGTATTTGTTTTGATACAATACTGTTTTACATTACAACAACCCAGATGTACATCTCACATGCTAATTTATGTAACTTTGTTAGATTACAATGTGTGATACAGATAGAACATTGAATTTTATTTGTAATTTTTTGAATTACCTTATTCTTTTGCCATGATGGTCTCACTGAATTCTATTCTCACTAAAAATTAACTGGGGTCTTTAAATCCATCTATTCAGCACCAGTGGATACATTTTTGGAATGGTTGATATTTCATGGGCTTATAATAGAGTCTTACTATAGAGTTTATTGCACTAATTTAGTTA
>NW_021619122.1:0-1248 GCF_004785775.1 Grammomys surdaster | reverse complement strand
TGCCCTGAGATCTAAAGAGACATTTCCTCAATACAAATCAGTTGATCTTTCAGCTCTCAGCTCTCTCTAGGTCCTAGGCCTCGGAAAATCCAAAGTCTAGATGTTAAAGTACAATTCCTTGATCCCTGGGGTCAGGAAAAAGTGTTCCCCAAAATCAGCAAGGACTTATGCATGGATGGGAGCCCCTCTCCACAGTGTCCTGTTTCTTGAATGTAGGCAGATGCGAACATAGGTGGGGGCTGGAGACAGGAGCTCAGGTAACCGATGCCACGCATGAACCCACACTTATATTTCTTCACCTCCACTGCTGCCCCAGCCCACCCCAAAAGTCTAGAAGGCCTGCAGCAGGGCAGAGGCATCAAGAGGTGGAAGCCCTAGGAAACAAATTAAGGAGATACAAAGACCTCATCTCATCCTGGGGCACAAGGCCCTGACTCAGGTCACAGGGTGTATATGGGAAGGGAGCTGGAGGTGGAGGCCAAGACAATCTCCAGGAGTGGACTTAAAGAGGAGACAGTGAGTGAAGGAATAGGGTGAGTTGGGAGGAAAAAGGGCTCCCAGTTTGCAGACCATGGCCAGTTTCTCCACTAGCACCCAGACAGCAGCAGGAAAGGGGCAGGGGCTCCTCTTGAAACATTGGTGGCTACAGGCTCCATGATCTCTGATGTCCTGGACTTCAGCCTCTTCCTCCCCCTCTTCTTCCTCTGGAGGAGGTCCCTGGCCAGAGTCTGGCTCAGAAGGGGCGCTGTTCTTCTCCATCTCTACAGGGAGCGGCCTCTCATCCTCTAAGGCAGCTATCTCCTTGTCCTCCTCTTCATGGTCTCCTGACTCCTTGGGACATTTAGGGGAGTCCTCCAGCATGTTCCCTGCTCTCCTCTTCAGCGTGCCCTTCTCATTCTTCTGCTTGGCTGGCTCATCGATGACCAGTTTCCCTTCCTCGGTCGCTGCTGCCCTCTTCATTGCCCTTCTTGTCACCATCACCCTCACTGGCTTCAGGCTCCACTTCCGGCTGGGAGGACTCTGTTGGATTAGCCCTGGGGTTAACCCACTGGCCTGGCAGGCAGGGCTCTGTGCAGGAGTGGGGAGGGCTGATAACCAGTGGCCCTGACTGTAGGCTTGTTCTCCATCTCCTACAGCCCCTCACTGAACCCTTTCCTCTTGTTGGGCTTGCCAAACTTCTCCTTGCCAAACTTCTCTTAAGGGAAGAGGTCTTTGGGGCCCAGGAATTCCTTCTCGTGGATCCCCCCC
>NW_021619121.1:0-1315 GCF_004785775.1 Grammomys surdaster | reverse complement strand
AAACAAAAGTATGGTCAGGCCTATCACAGCAATACCCCACTCTTGTATCAACTTCTGTCTTATTATTTAGAGTTTTACTTCTCTGAACAGACACCATGACCAAGGCAAGTCTTATAAACGAATTTGCATCCACTTGGTCCTCTTTTCTTGTCTCATTGCTCTAATTGTTATTATGCCCCTCATCTTTATGTGTGTGTTTTCTTTAAATTGATCAATTTTATATTATTTGTATCTTTCTATAAAATTTCACAACCAGTCTCTTAACCTCTTTATCCTTATATAAAAACTTTAAAAACTTTTTACCTGGTTATAAGTTGTCTAGTTTAAATATTTTCTTCTTCTAGGCTTCTCTCAGTCATTATATGGCTCCTGTTTCTCACCCTCTCTTGCATTTACTTTAGAGGGAGACTAGTTCCTGCCTCCCACACTGTAACTAGGAGCTTCTTCATAGGATGTTAAATCCTTCCACATTCTGAGAACAAGTTGAGTTCACAGATGTTTCCTCTTCTAGTGAAGGATAAAGGAAACTCTACAAAACACTGAAGAAATTGTCTGTTTTGACTATTTTATCCAAACTATTGGAAGAGATTAGCATAATTCAGACCATCAAGGGTTGGAGGGAACACATAGACCTAATATGCACTTCCATTCATTTTGATTGAATCTCAGACTACCTTTTTACATCTTTACTTATTTTCCTCTTTTTCTCACTCTCAATGTGTGTTTCCCTTTGCCATCTCCCCTAACACACTATGTGTGATTACTCAATACTTTCTAAATTACTGAATATAATGTTGGCTTCCTTGATGGCTTTTGCTGACAGGATCATGTGTCCAAAGGGATGGTATAAAGGTGGGTAGCAATATATCTGTGCTTTGACCCTAATGACTGATAATGTATGGAAACATTAGCATTCTGTTGTTCTCATTTCTATATATAGTTTCTCTCTCTGTGTCTCTTCCTCGCTGCCTCCAACTCTAACTCTCTCTTCCTCTCTCTCTATCTCAACTTGTCTCTGCCTCCTCCCTCTCTCCCTCTCTGTCTCTCTGCATGTCTTTCCCTGTCTCTATCTCTGTATGTCTGCATCTCTGTATCTCTCTCTCTCTCTCTCTCTCTCTCTCTGTGTGTGTGTGTCTGTGTATACATGTGTATTTGTGACTTTTGTCGTGTGAGTTATTACACAAGCATTCATTGCTGTATCACACACTCTTACATAAACACACACAATATCATAGCAAACAAACAAACAAACAAACAAACAAACAAACAAACAGATAAGCAGTGTTGAGCCTGCTTTCCTCACACTTTTCTGTAC
>NW_021619120.1:0-3253 GCF_004785775.1 Grammomys surdaster | reverse complement strand
TGATGCTGGAGACCTACTGGAACCTCACTGATATAGGTAAGACTGTGTATTTTCTTTTGTTTTTCAAAATAAGGGGACAAATATTTCTTGACTATTGATGGTACTCTGTTATTTGAATTGGGGACATGGAAGATTGAGTAAAATAAATCAGAGTCAGTGCTGTGAAAAACGACAGTAAGTTGACTTTTGCCTAATTTCCAATACTATATCATTCATTTTCTCATACTGTGTTTTAGGGTACAATCGGGAAGACCACCATATTGAAACAGAATTTCAAAATTCTAGAAGGTACAAAAGGTAATGTTAATGTGCAAACAGAACCATATATGCCTCTGAGGCAATTTTAATATGTCCTGGAAACTGGAAAGTAAAGGAAGTATGTCAAATATCAGTCCTTTAAGTATAGCTATGATTAAAATATTCTCACAAAGCCATGGGCCTTAATGTCAGTTATCTTACTTGTGTTTAAAGGCATTCTTCTAAGGAAGGAGACATAAAAACAATGCCTTAAGAGATGCATTTATGTGATTTGTAACTCCATTAGAGCTATGCTGTGGAACTACCAATCTGATCAGTCTCCTAATATTTAGATGTTGCACATTGAATAGCGATAAACATATATCCAAAGCCATGCAATAAGTAAATAGTCTGAGGTAAATTCAGTGATACTCATACTTTTGTAGTGACATTGCTAAGTTTACTGAGAGGTCACTTTATGAGAGTCAAGAATGTTGCCTTGGAGAAACCTCAATCCACATACAGTATGTCTAGAAGAAATGAAAACTCAAATGGTTTTGATTCATTGTGGAAAGCTTTCATTTATTGTTCTTATGTGTATATCAAGTGTCAGAATAAAAACAACAACAAAAAAAAAACTATGTGAGCATAGGAATATTTAAAGGAGCAACATCCCTGTCTTTATTCCAGAACAGTAAGAAGATATGTAGCATTCTGCCTTTGAAAGATTTTCTGAATATGGTAGAAGTTTCCAATTAATTGGTGTTCTGACTTTACTGGGAACATCCCTGAAGTCACACTGCTGCTTATCAACAGGGGAACTAGAAAAGTGTAAATTTTTCTGTTTTTCCTGATTCAGAGTGCTAATGTGGGGTGATTCACACTACAGAAAATTTATGAATATAATCAGTGTTACCAAGGTCTCCTTTTTTGCATTTTCCTTTAGATACATGAAATACATCATATAGGAATATCATAGAGAAAAAGGATGTTATACCTGTGAGCCATGTAGTAAATATTCTTGTCATCACAGGTGATTTCAAAGAGGCATCAAGCCAGAGTTGGGGAGAACACTATGAATATATGAAATGATAAAACCTTAAGATATGGTTCTTCTTTATTATTAAACCAAACTGTAAAATTAATTCATATTCATTAAATGATTGATCAGGATAATGAAAGTGGTAAAGGTTTCACTTGTGCCAATTATCATTGCAGGCATATAAGAAGTCATAGCGAGAAGAAACCGTATGAATGTAATCAGTGTGGTAAAGCCTTTGCAAGGACCAGTCATCTCCAATATCATAGAAGAACACATACTGGAGAGAAATCTTATGAATATAATCACTGTGGTAAAGCCTTTACAAGACCCAGTTATCTCCAATGTCATAAAACTACACATACTGGAGAGAAACCTTATGAATGTAATCAATGTGGTAAAGCTTTTACAGTACCCAGTCATCTCCAACGTCATAAAAGATCCCATACTGGAGAGAAACATTATGAATGTAATCAATGTGATAAAGCCTTTGCAAGACCCAGTCATCTCCAATGTCATAAAAGAACACATACTGGAGAGAAACCTTATGAATGTAATCAATGTGGTAAAGTCTTTTCACTTCAGAGTACTCTCCAATATCATAAAAGAACACATACCGGAGAGAAGCCTTATAAATGTAATCATTGTGGTAAAGCCTTTGGAAGCTCCAGTAATCTCAAACGTCATAAGAGAACACATACTGGAGAGAAACCTTATCAATGTAATCAATGTGGTAAACACTTTTCAAAACAGTTTACTCTCCAATGTCATAAAAGAACACACACTGGAGAGAAACCTTATCAATGTAATCAATGTGGTAAAGCCTTTTCACAACAGAGTAATCTACAATGTCATAAAAGAACACATACTGGAGAGAAACCTTATGAATGTAACCAATGTGGTAAAGTCTTTTCAGTACAGAGTATTCTCCAATGTCATAAAAGAACACATACTGGAGAGAAACCTTATGAATGTAATCAATGTGGTAAAGTCTTTTCACAACAGAGTAATCTCCAATGTCATAAAAGAACACATACTGGAGAGAAACCTCATGCATACTCAATGTGGTAAAGCATTTTCACAACAGCATACTCTACAATATCATAAAAGGAAACATTGTGCAAATAACCCTTTAGAATGTAATTAACGTGATAAAGCCTACTTACAGGGGAGATGTCTCCAAAACTGTAGAAGACCACATACTGGAGAGAAATCTTATTAACATAATCCATGTGACAAAAGGCTTTTTACAAAGTTATTTTCTGCAAAAGTATAAGAGAGCCTATGTTGGAGAAGAACTATGAATGTAATTGTACTGGCTGGTTTTGTGTGGAACTTGACACGGGCTGGAGTTATCACAGAGAAAGGAGCTCCATTTGAGGAACTGCCTCCATGAGATTCAGCTGTATGGCATTTTATGACTTAGTGATAATTTGAGAGGGCCCACTGTGGGTCTCATCATTCTTGGGAAGGTAGTCTTGGGTTCTATGGGACTTTGTTATTTTCCAAGAACTACAACTTCAGCATTCCAGGAAGTTACCTCTTCCCTGGGCAGGTGAATCATATAGGCTAATTTTGGGCATTATGCAACCTTGATCTGTTGACATCATAATCCCTTCGCCTATACACATTGTTCCTCTAATAAGGAGTGTGATGTCAAGCCAGGGGAAGCAAACCAGTAAATAACATCGTTAATGGCCTCTGGCTCAGCTTCTGCTTTTTGACTTGCTTAATTCCAGTCCTGAATTTCTTTGGTGAGGAACAGCAACTTGGAAGTGTAAGCTCAATAAACCCTTCCCTCCCAACTTCCTTATAGTGCATGATATTTGTAGAAGAATAGAAACCCTGACTAAGACAGTATTCAGTGTGTTAAAGCTTTTGCACTTCCTACTTCTTTCCAAAACATAAAAGACCCACACTGGAAAAAAACCTCACAAATGCAATCAATGAGTTAAAGACTTTTCACAACCTTGTAGT
>NW_021619119.1:0-2977 GCF_004785775.1 Grammomys surdaster | reverse complement strand
AAATTGCCTATAGTATGTTAAGTTGGTTAATTCTCTTAATTGTGAAGGTTTAGGTTTTACTATATTCTATATGAAATTAATGAATGAATTAGCCAGTGACAGGGCTATTGAAAACATGGCAAAGAACCAGAAGGGCAAAGCTCCCAAAGTGGCCTCCAGCAAGCAAGAAGAGAAGAGTTAAAAAACAGGGGCAGGAAAGACCAAGTCGACCAGAGAAAAACTCTAAGAAGGAACAGAGTCAAAGGAGAAGTGAAGCCCACCATCCCCAAGAACAAGAGGAAGAGAAATCCATCTGAGGTCAGTCAAAACAGCTTCACGAAGCATCGAACCAATTTTGGCATGTATGTGCTGGAGTCTGTGGAGGTCTTTCACCCACTGGGAAATAAGAATAACAGAAAAACTGGCATTTCCTCCTTTGGGAGTCTGCAAACCTTCACCAGCAACAAAGATCCAGGCCCCGCCTCTGTTACTACAGCAGTGCTAAATATGCCATGTGAGGGCCAGGGTATTCCCAAAAGTCCAGGGAATATTCATAGAGTAGAGAGCATTGCTGACAAATATTGTCTATCTTGACCTTGTCATCTCAGAGGCTCTACCAGTAGCAGACTGAGACAGATCCAGATACTTATAGGCAACCACTGGACTGAGGCCTGGGACCCCTGTGGAAGAGTTCGGGGAAATGTTGAAGGATCAGAAGGGGCTGCCAAACACATAAGAAGACCAACAGTGTCAACTAACCTGGACCCCTGAGAGTTCACAGGGACTAAGTCACCAACCAAAGAGCGTACATGGGCTGGTCCAAGGCCCCTGGCACATATGTTTCAGAAGACTGACTGCCCTATTGGCCCCAGTAGCAGCAACTGCACCTAAGCTTGTAGAGAATGATGCTCCAGAGAAGGATGATGTCCCACTTTAGCAAGGATGATGGTATGAGGGTTCCATCTCAGAGGTAAAGTGGAGGGGGAATGGGGGTGAAGTATTCTGAGGAGGAGGGGGCAATATTTGGGATGTAAATAAATAAATTAATTAAAGAGGAATTTTTCTAGCAGCTATCCAAAAAGGCTGTCTATAGAAGTCTGTTGGAATATTTTCTGGCCTATAGATTTTGCTTTGAAAATCCAAGAATTACTTTTCGAATTTTTTTTTAAAGAAATTCTGACTTGGTTGGAAGATCCAAGAAATTGTTATAGCAATGTTTCTGACTTTGGTCAAAAAAATTGCTGAGCTCTCCACATAGCTTTTAGAATTTTCACTAGCAGAGAGAACTGTCATTTCCAGAAAGATTTTAGAATAGCAAAAGGTGCCTAGAGAATAGCAGAATACCCCCCCCACACACACACACAGAGAGAGAGAGAGACAGAGAGAGAGAAGGAGGGAGCAGGAGTGAGTGTAGTAGTAGGAGGAGGAGGAGAGGAGGGAAACAGAGAGGGAGAGGGAGAGGAGAAAATGGCTGAGAGAAAGAAGGAAGGCCACTTAACACAAAGAGACCCTGCTGGGCACCAGCCAGAAATACTACATGGTCAATAGATGCAATGCAATGTGGAGGTCCATTCACCTCCACATTACTGGACCTAGGAGGCTGAGGCAGGAGGAAGCTGGATTGCCAGGTCAGCCTCAGCTTCACAGGGGAGACTGGAGGACATCCCAGAGTACATCAGACACTTACTCAAATGGAAAAAGCCAGAAGGATGTGATCTTAGCAGTGCACAGAGATAAGCAGCATGCTTGTCCACTATTGTGTGTTTGTATGTGTGTGGGGTACAGCCATGAGTGTGAGTGGAGACAGGGACAATCTCACGTTCCCTCAGTCTACCATGTGATTCCTGCAGATGGAACTGAGGAACTCAAGCTTCACAGACGGTGTCTTTGCCAGGTGAGACATCCCATTCATTGTCTTTTAAAAGTTGTTTTGATGAGACAGTATCTCTCTATGTAGCTCCAAAGTTCCTGAAAATTGCTATGTAGCTCAGGCTTGCCCCCAAACTCAGAAATCTAATACCTCTGCCTCCAGAGCAATGGCCTTAAAAGTATGCATCACAGTACCTAGGCCTTATCTTTCTGCAACTTACTGAATTTTCTACAAAAAGCACTATTCTATATAACCATCACTGTGCTCCAATTCCAGAACATTCCATGATCCTCAAGTCAGCAGTTGCTCCTGCTCCCTTTCCTTTTTTTTTTTTTTTTTTTTGCTTTCTGGCTATGTAGAGTTTTTGATTCTGTATACTTTCACACGTGGGGCGACACAGTTTGTGGGCCTGGGGACTCCCCATTTCTTTATCTTGTGACCTAGATGGAGGTTGTTCTTAGAAATGGTTTTCCTAAATGTTCCAGGCTAATCCAGACCTCAAAATTTCTGTCTCAGCCTCCATATATGGTCACTACACTGCACTCAGGAAAAACTGTTGTGCTCTGCTTTTTGCTGCAGGGCCTTGGTATATGGGATCATAGAAAACAGACCCCTGTTGATTTAGGCTGTCAGGCCTGGGGACTTCACCAAAGTCCACATGGAACTGGAGAAGTCCCCGGTGTCCCTGGTGGAGATCTTGAGTCTCCCTGGTGTAACTTCCCAGAGTTCTAGGCCAGTCTGGGCTATGGTGAGAAACAAACAACACAAAAACCAATATTAAGTTTCTGAGCATGCGTGGAACACAGATGATGTGACTACTCGAGGAGGGGGCTGAGTCAGAAGGACTACTGGAGTTCAGGAGCTCTAGACTAGTCTGGGTTTCTTGTAGGATCCACAGGGAGGCTAGGGAGATTGCTTAGTTGACAAAATGCTTGCTGAGTGAGTGTGACGACCTGTGTCCCAATCCCCAGCACCTATGGGAAAGCCACGGCAAGAACTCAGCTCTGTACTCTGCCATCAGAGGGCAGAGGCAGGCTCCAGGACAGACAGTCAGGCCAAAATAAGCAAGCTCTGGGGTTAAAGGCAATGTCTCAAAACTGTAAAGGGAGGTCTAGGGAAGTGGCATTA
>NW_021619118.1:0-5804 GCF_004785775.1 Grammomys surdaster | reverse complement strand
TTCTTTCTTTCTTTCTTTCTTTCTTTCTTTCTTTCTTTCTTTCTTTCCTTCCTTCCTTCCTTCCTTCCTTCTTTCTTTCTTTCTTTCTTTCTTTCTTTCTTTCTTTTTTTGACAATTTTAGAAGATTTTAGTAGAGCAAATATCTTGGTTGTCTTACAAAAATATCAGTTTCCCAGGGAGAAAAAAAAAGTTTTATCTGTGTTCGAGTTCCAGGGTGGAGAGCAAGAGGCACTGTGCTCAAAAATACTTGTAGCATGAAAGGGCCATCATAACTACAAAACTGTTATCTTCGGTTTTTACTTACAGTGGACTTAAAACCATTCTCCATCCCGATGGAAGGAAAACAGTGGTATGTAGTATCCTTAAGTCTGCAATGCAAGGTGTGTGCCACCTGCATCAGGTGCTCTCAGGTAGCCACTGACAGTATAGGAAGCCATGGGAGTGAAGAGCCATAGTGTCCTGCCACCACAGCATGCAAACAGTAGGGTCTTAATAAAAATGTGTTGGACAGACGACTGAATGAGTGGGTCATTGACAACCTTCTTTGGGCTCTTCTATGAGCACTTGCTGTTGATTCTCTTCTCGCTTGATGGCAGTTACTTGAATGCAGATGTCCCATCTAATTGTCACCAAGTGCATTAGTGATTAGCAGGCACTGTCACTGTCTCTGGGTGAACTCTTGGACACCAGTGCCAGTCTTCAGTAAGACAAGATGGCAAATGTACTTTAAACCACCACAGTGGCAGTGTCTGTGTGCCCTCATTGGTGACCATGGCACTCATCTACAGATCTCCCCTCTTCCTGAACTGAGAACTTGTCATCCTTCACAAGCAAAGACTGTGGACCTTATGGGAACCATGGCAAGAACGGGGGGAATTCATTGGTAGAGTGTTGACATAGCATGCATAAGGACTTGTGTTCATCCTGTAGTACAGGGAGGGAGGGTTAAGTTTTCCTTTTGGTAGGCCTCCCAAGAGCTGTGTGATTACAGGCAGGCCATCCCAACTTTATGTGGGTTCTGGGGTCCAAACTCAGGTCCAGTCCTCTGGTTTGTCTGGCAAGCACTTTATCTACTGAGCCATCTCCACAGCCCTATTATATTGCTTTCTGCTAGCTTCTCCCATTGAGTGGAAGCTCCAGATATCACAACTTTTCCCTTTTCCTCCCCCACACAGATCAGAAGCTATTAGATGGATGGATGATTGTCCTGGACTTCTTGGAGTGGGTCTGCTGTATGCCTAAGCACTCTACTTGAGTTTCCTTCATTAGTTTCCATGGACATGAGTGACAGCTACCACAGAGCCACGTGCTCTCTTTACTGTCAAAGCTCCCAGCACCATTTCCTGACTGCATCTGCAGGAGACTGCTATTTGGGTCTATGCCCTAATTACCTTCCCCTATAACACACCAGCACCAGCACTGCTGGGCTCTCTCTGAAAAAGAGGCAATTTTTTTCCCTTTTCTTCATAGTATCTACACCCCTAGACTAAGATCCCTTGAGCTCCCAGATATATTTTGTACAATAACTCTTTTGTTGTTTTAAGTCATCCTTTTACATAGATATCCAGCATCAGTCCATCTCATGGACAGGCTTGGGGCTGTCAGTAAGCCTAGGCTCTTTTACTGGATTTGGTTTTTGTGCATTGTCTTTTTCTCCCCTGTGTCAACCTTATCCACTAAGGTTCCTCAGCTTTGCTTTCTATCATCCCTAAGAAAGCCTCCACCACCTAAGCCTTAAGCAAAACCCAGCTTATCTGAACCTACCACAACAACAACCGGAACAGCCACTGCTGACATAAAGTGTGGAATTTCATCCTGTAGGTGGTGTGGAATAAACAAGGCTTGTATCAAGAGATTATGCAGAAGAACAAGTACCTAAGGAATAGGTACTTATTGTCCACATGTGAGAGATGTCCCATGGGAGAGACGGTAGGATGACCTTGGCCATTGCCCTTCTTTCTGAATAGGTCCTCATCCTCTGATCTACAGTTCATTCCAAGTATTTCTGCCTTTCTCCCTTCTGGGTACATGTTAGATATGCTGTGCAACTTTGTGTATTGCCAAATAATGGGGAATCCAAATATTTAGTCAACTGTTATTCCTGGGTGTGTCTGTTTTCTAAGTATTTCTAGTGAAATGACAACTGAACTGAACTAGGGAAAGCAGAGTGACCTTCTTGGTGTGGAATCAACTTGTTGAAGACTTGAATACAAAAGGCTGAGTAGGAAAGCATACCTGGTCAGGTGCTGACAGGAAAAGGTGACTTCTGAAATGCGTACCGAAATGGGATATTTATACCACTCTCTTTTTTGTTTGTTTGTTTGTTTGTTTTGATTTTTTCGAGATAGGGTTTCTCTGCGTAGCCCTAGCTGTCCTGGAACTCACTCTGTAGACCAGGCTGGCCTCGAACTCAGAAATCTGCCTGTCTGTGCCTCCCAAGTGCTGGTATACCACTCTTCTGAGGCTCAGGGAGCATTATAGAAGAGAAAACAGCAAGGACTAAGAGTCAGTGGAAGAGGTGGAATGTTGTCTTCTGGCACCATACTCTTGAACACACAGCAGCAACTGTGGGTTCACGGTTCACAAACCGAACCACTGTTACCTGCAAAAAGCCTTCACAAAACTGAGTCCATCCACATCCTGTAATGAATCCAGGAGAGAAGCCAAGACCCCACCCTCCCTGAGGTTTGGGGATGAGACTGTAACACTGCCTGCCTAACCTAATCAATGTGTCTCCTCTCCTGTCCTCTCCTCCTCCCATCTTCTCTCCTCTCCCTCCCCTCCCCCTCTCTCTCTTTCCCTCCCCTACTCTCCTGTTATCTCCTCTCTCCCCTTTTCTCCCCTCTCTTAACAAGTAACTTGATAATGTTCAAGATAGCCTTGAAATCACTCCTTGCAGAGAGATACAAAAGTTGACTCTAGAATCAGGAAAAAATCTGGAAAAGTCATAAAAGCAAGAGTTCAGGCCCGACATAGGTATTTATCTACATCCTCATCCATGTAACTGTAGATATTAGCATCATACAGTTGGTTATCTATTTAGAAAGTGCTGATGTCCTTTAAAATAGAAATAGCCTTCAGACACGTTTTCTTTCCAGCTGGAGCATTCTCCTCACTGGCTTCCTTAGTAGTTCCTGTGAGCTGGTCAGCATCTTTATAGAGCAGGCCATGAACAGGTTTGCATGTGTGTCCACTCACTCTCTGCTGGACATTTCTACTTTTCTTGGTGTGTTAAACAGTTAGACCAGTCCTGGCTCTTAGACCGAGCTAACTCTCCTTTATCATTTTCCCAATGCCACATTTTGGAGAGAGCTGATGGACCTGGGCATTTCATACTGGACATTTTTCCTGTCTCTTTTTCTCCTTTAAGGTCCTAAGGTTTGAGTTTAGAGGCTGGGTTGATGATGGAGACCACTGGCTTTTTACCTGAACGCATTTTGATGTCGTAAGCAAATATGGTGATCTGTGTGGTGCTGATCTAGCTAAACTAGAGCTGTGTTCCTAAGCTCGTTCTTCCCTCTGTTCCCAAGTCTGCAATGACCTCAAGTGCTACTTTGTGCAAGCTTTGACTAGAGGAAGTGAATCGTCTTGTTATCATCTGTGCACGTGACATTGTAGGTAAGAACACCAGGCCCTACCTCAGCTCACACTGGGATCTCTAGGTCACCGTATTGATAGCATGTAAACCACTAAACCCCCACCCCTCAGCTGCTGCTGGGACTTGCATCCTCCTTTGGTTTCTTTGAGTCCTCAGTGGTTGTTCAGCTTAATGGCAGACACCAGTATCCCCTGAAGGGATCCTTTCATCACAGTTAGAGGTTGGGAGGCAAGGGAAAGCAATGGGAAATCAGGTCTCCCTTGTGCTCTCTAGTTTACCCTTTCACCCACTTTCCTGATCACTGGCCCTGGATTGCCAGGACCCAAGACTAGAAGCAGAGCCAGCTGCCACACAGGTGATTATACAAGTCTTGCCACCTGTCAGGTCAAGTCCCCACAGTGAATTAGGTGCTGTCTTGCAGGTGCTACCAAGGGGGCTCATAGATGTTTTCCCCTTTCTTCATTGTCTAGCCACTCATCATGGGAATGAGACTAATCAGCAAGTGGGTCACATGATCCCGAATCCTCTCACTGTGACCTCATCGAAACTTAATAGTATCATCCTCACTAGGTACCTAGGGCATGAATAAAAATTAGATAAAAATCTGGGGAGGACTCAAAAACATCAAAAGGTTAATGTGAACTCACTGCCCACAGGATAACTAACACAAGGTCTAAGATACCATGTTGTTTAAGGCAATGAGGGAAGAATGTAGAGGCTAATTAGAGAGGTGCAAAGACACTTTTCCTGCATACTGTGACTCATCCCTCATGGTAAACACCTAATATGTGCTATGAAATAAGATAATAAAAATAGCTGATATTTGAGGATTTGTGTTATATTCTGCAATGTTCTAAGGACAAAGAGTTTAGAAAAATGTTTGGATTAAGCACACAATGCATGTTATTCGATGATGTGCTGTTTGTGTAATGTCACGCTGAACTGTCACAATGACCTCGTGAGATGGTGACTGTAAGAGGTGTGATCCTTTGCCAGGCAGGTGCACTATCTCCCAGTTGTTGTGTGTGTTGGTTGCTAAGAGTTTACAGCTCTTTCTCCAGAGAATTCTTTTCAATCCAAGAGGAGCCACCTGAGGCTATTATCCCCCACACCAACCCTGGGTGGATAGTCAAGAAGCATGACTCAGAGAGTCAGGCCTTTGCTGCAGGGTGACTCTGCCTTCTGGTGAGGCTCAAAGCTCCCTGTGGTTTAGTTTAGAACTAAACCCCAGCTGAGGCCACAGAGTACTGCCCTGTCTTAACCCTAACATCTCTCTAGTTTTCTCCTGAGATACTTACTCCCTCAAGAAATTAAGAGAACTTCCAACCTTTGCTTGAGTTTTAACCAAAGGTAGTCCCAGGTGCACTAGCAATATTCCCATTTACAACCCTCTACTCACTTACTGAGAATTGATAATCAGTCAAATATAACTATTCTGCCTCTGGGAACTCAAAAGTTCACGATTAAGACACATGGTCGCCAGTAGGAAGCAGTGGTTATAGTTATAAACACACACACACACAAACACACTCACAGACACACTCTGAGGACCCTACTTTGAATGGTTCAACTAAGGATTGTGTGTGTGTGTATGTGTGTGTGTGTTTATAAACACTTGCTTCCTACTGGTGACCATGTGTCTTAATCATGAACTTGTAAGTGTGTGTGCGAGCACATGCAAGTGTATGCATGCACATGGAGGACAGAGATTGACACCAGTTGTCTTCTTTAGTTACTTTGTACCTGATTTTTTGAGACAGGGTATCGTACGGAACCTTGTGCTCACCAATTCAGCTGGACTCACACTGCACTGTGAGCACTGAGATGGCAGACAGGTGCTTGCCACATGCCTAGCTTGTCTATACGTTTATGTGGATGCTAAGGACCAAGCTTCAGTCCCTACACGTGTGCAGCATCCTTTTCAGCTTGATGGAATCGTACTTGGAATTTGGATCTTTTCCTGAAGTGTCAACATATGGAACAATACTCTCTCATGATGCTCACCGTCAGCGAGCTGAAACTCCTAGCTAGCCACACGAGCTACTTACCACTTCACTGACAAACAAGGCTTTGTGTTAGACGCTTCTCCCCAACTACTATACTCTGTAGTAAAAGATATGCTTGGAATCTCATTCGCCTCCTAGCCTTTTCCACTGTTATCCTGTAGGTATCTGCTGATGGTTTCAGGTTTATTAGCTCTAGGTTT
>NW_021619117.1:0-2419 GCF_004785775.1 Grammomys surdaster | reverse complement strand
CATAAGTTTTAAGTCATTTGTCATTCCTCTTCTATGGCCCTTGGCAACTCACTTCACACAAGGTGTCAAACCAGAGAGTTTCCAGTTGTCTCCCTTTCGAGGACCAAATGACTAATACAGTGAGAGAGGAACTGTCCTCTTCTCTATACTACATTACCTTCACCAACACTTGCAAATGATATGGGGTCCACTTCAACACAGGTTTGAAGAGATAATAGAATTCTATTGATGTTTACTTTGTCTGGGTAGCATCATGATAACATCACGGTATACTATGATGAAATAGCCACAAAGTATGGACAGCTGAGAACCATGCAAATGGTCAGAAACTCAAAAATTTCAAAGATACAGGGGACCCACTTGGTTTTAGCCCCTCCTCCCACGTGAGCTCTTCAGTTCATTTGGAGGACATTGAAGGGATGCTGCAGTTTTACTGCCAAGTCTTTTGAGTAGGAGACCAACTCCTTCTGCTTCAGCAGGTACTGCACGCTTTCCTCCAGTCTGTATTGCTCTTGTTCAGTGGATAATTGTGATTTGCTGGAGGGTTATAAGCTCGTGTGTGTGTGTGTGTGTGTGTGTGTGTGTGTGTGTGTGTGGTGGGTGTGTATGTGTGCACACATGCACATATGCACAGATACATACACACTCTTGAACATACACTCACAAGTCCAGGTATGAACACATACAAGCACTTTGCAGTACTGTCATGTGTTTATTTCCCAAATAAGGGTAAAGCAAGTGGCAATAACCTGTACTACTGTAGAATAGAAAGTTAACTTTCGTTGCATGGAGAAAGGACACAGTAAGCAGAGGATTTAAAATCCTCTGGTAAAGTTCACAGACAAGTTCCCCATGGGAGTCCTTGTCCTTGTAGCAAAGCCCACTTAGCAAGTTCTCCAGGCTCTATAGTAATGGCTTGGTTCCCCAGCAAGGCCCAGCCCCTTGCTCTCACCCACTTCTTCCCTGTTGCTTCAAGATAAACAGTTTTCTCCAAAAGGAACTCTCTTAACCACAGAATGTCTCACTTTATGCACAAAGCAATTAGGTCAGGAAACTAGAAAATCTTCATAAGAAAACTTTAATCCCTGTAAGGTGATTGTATGAGGGATTTGATTGGCTAACAGAAGGCTGATGATCTCTTGGCCAAATGATGTATGATTTCATACCAAAATATATTCAATGGAAGGGCTGGACCACATTGTACATTTTCATTCTTTGACTGATGAACATTTAGATAGGCTCCACTTGGGGCTGTTCTGAGGAATGCTGCTTAAACCAAAATGTCCCCTCGTTACTCTGTGGACACCCACTTTTCATTCTGAAATCACTGGGTCACCTGGACACTACAGTTCAACTTTCTGAAGAATTGTACATGGCTTCTGCCAGGGCTCTATCATTAAATGCCAACAGCAATATCTGAAGGGTCCTCATCTCTCCCAAATTTCCATGAAGTCAATTTGAACACAGTGTGAACAAGTTTGGAATAAAAGGAGTGACTGAGTGCTGCAGACACAGAGCTTTAGTGTATCGTGAGCCTAAGTGGGCTGCACTGCCCTGAGATAGACCTGTTCTCACACCTCAGCATGGCCATGGGAACTCTGCTGGTGTTGGAAGCAGCTGCAATCACACTGCTTCTCAGAATCTCTCAAAGAACAAAATCCAGGCCAAGTTCCACAACCAAGGATAACTGAGCTAGTGTTAGGAAAAGGTGGAAAAAGTGCTAACTGGCATTGAGGAGGAGAGGAAAACAGGCTGTAGGGGAGAAACAGAGAAGCACTAACCATTCAGTTAGCTGTTACCATTCACCCAGGACAGAGAAGGGACACAACTGCCCAGCCAGCCTTTCTGCCTCCATGGCACCTTGATTTGCCTCAGCAGACTCCTCCTAACCTACATGTACCTCATTCCTTTGTTTCCTCCAAATGATTTTATTGTGGATGAATAGTTTTTGCCTCTACAAACTCCTGAGAACTTTTATATTTACAATTACAGGGTTTTATGTCTCTTTTTTCCACAGTGGATTTTGCAAAAAGTTGGAAGGTTTCATGCAATGTTCAATAGATACAGAGTGGTTATAACCTGAATGGACATAGTACTTTCTCATCTAATTCCGTACAATTTTTGTTAAAAAAATGTTTCTTCCATGTGCAAGTGAACATAAACATATGCAGAAAAACACAAACATGTGTATAAGAACATACCTACAAACCCATCCAGTGAGCCATCCAGCAAGATAGCCAGACAGACACATATACACACACATTCACACATACAATCAACCACACCCACAAAAGCCCATAGATACAGGCATCCACTGCTACACATATGCTCAACTTGAGGACACAGATGCTCACCCATACCTGGGTCAGCACATATATGTGGATGTATGTGTGCTCATACACACAGACAACATTGTACA
>NW_021619116.1:0-13542 GCF_004785775.1 Grammomys surdaster | reverse complement strand
TATTTATTTATTTATTTATTTATTTATTTATTTATTTATTTATTTATTTATATGTAAGTAAACTGTAGCTCTCTTCAGACACCCCACAAGAGGGCATCAGATCTCATTACAGATGGTTGTGAGCCACCATGTGGTTGCTGGGATTTGAACTCATGACCTCTGGAAGAGCAGTCAGTGCTCTTAACCACTGAGCCATCTCACCAGCCCTTGTTTTTGTTTTTTAGAGACAGGATTTCTCTGGGTAGCCCTAGCTAAACTGAACCAGGCTAGCCTTGAACTGGCCAGAGATCTGCCCGCCTTTGCTTCCCACATGCTGAGACTAAAGTCCTACGCATTGTGCCCCCACCACCCTCTCCATTTTGACTCAAACCACCATGTTATCATAAAAACTTAATGGAACTGTTAATATGTATAAACATGGTATTTGGGGCAACTTTAATCCATATATGAGCCTGGAGCAGGCTCGCTCATATTTTGGTTCCAGAATAAACTATCTCTTATTCCCCTTGAACTATATTTTACATTAACAAATCGGGTTTTCACATGTCTATACTTGAGATGACCTACAGCTGTTAAAAATATGTGAATGTATGTACAGTACAGGAATACATAAAGATATATGATATGTGTTGGCATATGAAAGAAACACATTATATACCGGGAGCCAAACCCAGGAAATTATCTGCTGTTCTGGAAAGCCTAGTCGGTACAAGGTTAAGAAAGAATGTTCTCGGATCTCAGGTCCCAGGAACTTAAAGACTGTCTGGTATTTCCTGGGAGCCCATTATGACAGTGGGATGGTCTTGGGCAATGAGGATATGACAGTGGAATGGTCTTATTCAATAGTGGGGTAGCCCTAAGCAATGACCCTTGCCTAAACTTCCCTGTTTTGCTGTGTCTTTATAATCTGCCCCTGAAATTAAAGTTGCAGAGCTTGATCAGAACTCCAGACTTGCTCTCCGTTCTTGTGTCTCTTGTCCCTTCATTCTTTCGCCCTCTTCCCTAGGGTCTCTTCAAATCTTTGCGGGCCAGGACAATTATACAAAAGTATTATAATATGATCTAACTATTCTAAGAAAGCAGGTATATTTGCATAGCTGGAGTATTCACCAATAAGCAAATATAAAATTTAGCATATAAGCTAATTTTAAAAATCAGTCTGGAGCTACTTAGATGGCTCAGCTGTTAAGAGCACTGGCTGCTCTTCCAGAGGACCAGGATTCAATTCCCAGTACCCATATAGCAGCTCACAATTGTCAGTTCCAAGTGATTTGATTCCACAGACAAACAGACATGCAGACAAGATATTAATCCACATAAACTAAAAACAAACCGTTTTTCAGAAATCAGGCTGCAGAGATGACTCAGCAGTCAGTAGCATTTGCTAATCTTGCAGAGGTTCTAGGTTCAGTTCACAACTCCCAGGTGCTATCTCATAACCATCTGCAACTCCACTTCCAGGAAATCCAGCATCCTCATATGAACCTGGTATGAACGTGGTACAGATGTGTATTCAGGCAAAATGCCTATACACATAAAATAAAATCTTTAAAAAAACAAATGAATTAAAAAATCACAACAAAGAATATGTCTTTTAAACATCAGAACCAGGAAGAATTTGTTGCAGACTAAGAAGACACAAAATAGACAAACCTTGGTGAGACAAAGGATAAAAGGAAGGAGGGACAGTTGTGAAGTAGAAGATTGCAACAAAATTAAGGCCAGCCTGTGCTACAATAGCAAGTTCCATATCAGTTTGAGCTACGTAGTAAGACCATGCACATAGTAAGTATGTGTGTGTGTGTGTATGCAATGAAACACAAATAAGAATTCAGAATTTAGCCGGGCAGTGGTGGCGCACGCCTTTAATCCCAGCACTTGGGAGGCAGAGACAGGCGGATGTCTGAGTTCGAGGCCAGCCTGGTCTACAGAGTGAGTTCCAGGACAGCCAGGGCTATACAGAGAAACCCTGTCTCAGAAAACAAAAAAACAAAAAAAAAAAAAGAATTCAGAATTTAACAAAGAAATTAACACACATTAATAAAGACATAAAATATCACTGAAAAGAAGGCAACAACCTTAATGTTCATTGACACATTATACACAATACAGACTGCTTCTCCTGCCCCAATTTAGAAAAATAGTGACCTTGGTCCTTGCTAATTACATTTTTTTCCAGTTGTAAAAATCCAGAAACTAACCAGGTGGTGGTATCAGATGACTGGGGAAGCAGAGACAGGTGTATCTCTGAGTTTGAGGCCAGCTTGATCTACACAGTGAGTTCCAGGACATCCAGGGCTACACAGAGAAACCCTGTCATGAAAAGCAAAACAAAAATCCAGGAACCTGGGGCTAGAGTGATTGCCCAGAACCCATGTGGCAGCTCACAAGTGTCTATAACTACAGAATCAGGGCATCTGATGCCTTCTTCTGCCCTACATGGGCACCAGGCACAGACATAAATGTAGCCAAAACATTCATACTCATGAAATACAACTTAATAATTCTTTTTAAAATCTGGGAACTTACAAGGAAGTCCAGTAAATGTGAACCTGACTTGACTGTTTGATGGTGATCTTGAAAATCACAAGCCTTGGCGTAGAATGTGGAGACCCGACCCACAGTTTAGAATTCCTTTACTCAATTTTTTTTTTTCAAGACTATCTGTTACATACAGTCTTTGGCATCACCATGCTTTGGAAGCTCAGTTAATTCGACCTGCTCATTACCACCATATATATATATTTTTAAAAGAGTCTAGATGGTTTAAGTAGGGAAGAGACATACCAGAAGGTCATTGGTTTAGGAATACAATGGAACAGGCATTGGGAAATTAGAATCAGAAAAGTGGGAGGATCCAAGGGAAGCCGAACAAAGAACAAAGGGCCTAGCCGCAGCATCCAGCCAGCAGCTGACATCCATGATGCTGGAGACTCTGTGGTCAATGCTGCTGAGCTGAGTAACTGATAAACTGTCTCTCCCTTTTGTGTCTTTCTAAGGAACTGGACCCTTTCCTGGGATCATAGACCTTTTTGGAATTGAAGGTGGACTTCTGGAATATCGGGCTAGTCTGCTGGCTGGGAAGGGCTTTGCTGTCATGGCTCTGGCTTATTTTAAGTATGACGACCTCCCTAAGGTTGTAGACATCCTTCATCTGGAGTACTTTGAAGAGGCTGTGACCTTCCTGCTCAGTAACCCTCAGGTTGGCTGTTATTTCAGTCTTTTGGTTTAAAGACATCCATCCACCAAGGCAGGACTTTCAACCTAGTTTCTGAGACACAGTCAAATATTTAGATTTTTAAAAGTTTTTATGTATATGAATATTTTTCCTGCATGCATGTTTGTGTACCATGTATGTGCCAGGTGCCTGTAAATGGCAGAAGAAAGGTTTGTATCCCCTGGACCTGGAGTTACAGAAAGTTATGACTACCAAATGGGCACTAAGCACTGAGCCACTTCTCCAGTTCCAAACATTTGTTCTTTTCCAAAGTCAAAAAGAAAAATGTTTTTGAACCAGATAACCTCCTGAAGTATAGAGTTGGTTGACAGTCTGATCATAGAAACACATGGACAAATAGCAGATATTGTGTTTGGTCCAGAAAGGGGCTATCTGGGATTTGGGCACAGTGACTGCTAAGATCAGGATAGGCTGAGGTAAACTACAGGGGGGCTGTGTCCCACAGCAGCATCATTGCTTTCTGTGAGTGTGTCCCCAGTCTACGGGTTTGTTCTGAGCACTAAATGACAAAATGACTCATGTGAAGTCCCTGTGGTAGGACCCACCATTAACTGATTAACAACATTCATTTGGCAAACAATAGAGGGGTTAATCATGGCTGGAAACAAAGTTAGGTCTACATGAGTTTAGTGTAGCGCAGGGCAAGGCGGGGATGGCTGTGGACAAAAGAGAATCTCATTCAGTGTGACAAGGAAGCTAAGAGGCCACTGATGAAGACTAGCAGAAGTGAGGGCTGATGGGAAGGGCCTCATGTTGCAAGGGTTGCACCCCTTAGAAGAGGTAGAGCCGTTTCTGGGAGCTTGTGGTTTTGTAAATCCTTCAGTGACTGCCACCACTTACATATTAGAAAAAACTGACACAGAAGGAAATGACCAATGGGTCAGATCTACTTGATTCCTATATACCTCTCTATGACACACACACACACACACACACACACATATATATATATATATATATAATAAGTAATGGGTATATATAATATATAGGGTATATATATATATTGGAAATATATATATTGGGTATATATATAGTAAGTAATATATATATATATAAAACCTTTAAATAGATAGCTTCTTAATGACCTCAAATAACTCTTTGATAAAGTAACTACTAATTTCAATTTTTGAGCTGTTTGTTTGTTTGTTTCAAGTATTTCTATGCCGGATAGTTTTCATGTCAACTTGACACAAAACTAAAGTCACTGGAGAGGACGGGACCATAATATTTCCATAAGATTGGTTTGTAGATAAGCCTGTGGGGCAGTTTCTTAATTAATGAATGATGTAAGAGGGCCAACCCGTGGTGGGTGGTGTCATCCTGGGCTGGTGGTCCTGGGTTCTATAAGAAAGCAGGCTGAGCAAATCATGAGGGGCAAGCCAGCAAGCAGCAACCCTCATTGACCTGCACAGTGGCCTGGAAGCTCCTGTTTCTAGGTTCCTGAAATGTTTGAGTTCCTGTCCTGACCTCCTTCAACAATGGACAATGATGTGGAAGTGTCTGATACACCCTTTCCTCACCGAGTTGCTTTTGGTGGTGGTGTTTCATCACAGCAGTGGCAACCTAAGGCAATCTCTTTCTCATCTTCCATGCTTGCACATGGGTCTCAGAGCTTTAGCCAGAACAGAATGGCACCTGGGTTCACATTAATAACATCAACTTGTATGAATGCAGTGTCCCCCAAAAGTATAAAAGCACCACAGAAAAACAGCTAAGCTTCTGTTGACTTGTCCACATGCTTTCTTTGACGCAGGCATGCTTAGGCATTTACCTGTCATTGCTTCTCTGAGCTTCATGGAGACTGTGGGACTTGTTGAGCCCCATCTTACCACTAGCGACATTGATTTGAAGAGACCTAATCACCTTGAAAGCCAGGATGGTAGAGTGAGATTCAGGCTCAGGGCCACCTTGCATCCATGGATTGGCATCACTAACTGTCCCACCCTCTAGGTGTGCTTAATCTCTTTCCTTTCTCCGTCTCTTTCTTAGGTCAAGGGTCCAGGAATCGGCCTGCTGGGGATTTCCAAAGGGGCTGAGCTCTGCCTCTCCATGGCCTCTTTCCTGAAAGGCATCACGGCCGCTGTCATCATCAATGGTTCCATGGTTAATGTTGCCACAACCTTAAAATACAAAGATGAGAGTCTGCCCCCTGTGAGCACTGACAGAAATCGAATCAAAGTAACCAAAGATGGGTTTAAAGATATTATTGATACCCTGAATGTCCCTCTAGAAGGTCCAGACCAGAAGAGCATCATCCCTGTGGAAAGGTCTAACACGACCTTCCTGTTCCTTGTTGGTCTGGACGACCATAACTGGAAGAGCGAGTACTATGCCAGAGAGGCCTCCAAACGTCTGCAGGCCCATGGGAAGGAGAAGCCCCAGATCATCTGCTACCCAGAGACAGGCCACTATATCGAGCCCCCTTACTTCCCCTTGTGTAAGGCTTCCCTGCACAACCTGGTGGGTGGTCCTGTCATCTGGGGAGGGGAGTCCAGGGCTCACGCCATGGCCCAGGTGGATGCTTGGCAGCAAATCCAGACTTTTTTCCATAAACATTTGAGTGGGGACAAGAGGACAATCCCAGCAAAGCTGTGATTTTCTTTGAGTAGTGACATTTCTGGTGCTGATCCCTCCTGAGAATAGCTGGTCCTGTTAGGTTGTTGTCGAGAACAGGGACTCTTATCTGTCACAAGCAGGCTATTGATTAGGGTTTAGAATCCCCGAGGGGAGAGGAGCCACAGGTCCTGCTCCACTCAGGGATCATATGCTGGATTTGACTGTGAGATTATCAGCTCCATGAGAGAGGAGAGAGTATGCCTGAGAGACAGAGGATTTGACATTCAATTTCTCTTTTAATGATGGATAGCAGATAATATATTATTACCAATGCTAAAGCTACTGTCACAATGAGATATTGTCACATTTCCTATACACTGCCTCTATCAATATCGCCACAGTAAACACAATAAGTTACTAATTACCAAAGAAATATGCATAGCAATAAGTACATCAGTCCTGAGTACATCAGACCTGAGTCCTTTTGCTGGTTTCCTGTTACAGGTCCAGAGTCTTTGAAGGCTGGGTCAGGCTGCGGCTTCCAGCTAATTGAATTGCTAATTTGACCTCATAGGGTGCTTGAAGTCTGGGCTTGGCCAGGAAGTTGGAGGCGTAGGTCTCTCAGTGCTGAGGAGGCTTTGTTCGGAGTATCTAGGTAATCATTGTTACCAGTGTGATAATGTGCTCCTGGTCGGGCTCCTCTTTTATGCTTGATTTGGTGTTGCTGCTGACTTGCACGGCTGATAACCACTTGTGTCTGGTTATCATAGCACAACTTCACTTCCAGACTTGTCTCTACAAGTTTCCTATTACAAAATGGAGTTGGTCCTGTTAAGGACCTGCTCCTTACAGTTGTATATGTATTTTTTCTCCTTTTAATAAAGTCTTGAAGTTTCCCCCACACACACAAAGTTTTTATGGACTGTGTTCGAGGAAGGATTGGGTCTTACTTTCTTATGATGCCAAGGACTGAGCCCAGGGCTTGTGCATAGTAGGCTAGCTCTCTGCTGCTGAGATATCCTACTGTACCTTAGGGGGCAGCAATATATTTATTTATTGCTCAGTTTTTTTCATGTACTATATTTTGATCATGTTTTCTCCTCCTGCAACTTCTCTCAGAATCTCTCCACCCAACTCTGTTCTCTCAAAACAAAACAAAAACATAAAAGCAAAAATCAAAACAAGAAACAAATAAGACAAAACATGCCAAAAGTAAACAGAAATACACCATACACCACACAACCATGGGGTTCATTGTGGGCCAAATTCTGGGAATGGTACCTGACCTGGAGTGCCATTGATATACCCAGTGGCATACTGTTATAGAAAACTGACTTTCCATTTGTCAGTGAGTATCAATTCTAAATAATTTTTTGGTTAGGAGGGTCCCTGTGTCCACTTCCCTGTCTCAGTGTCAGAATCCCATGTGGCCTGCACCTGTGTGGGGTCTTATGTATGCTGCCTCAGTCTCTGTGAGTCCATATGTATAACAGTCTTGTCATATCTGGAAAACAGTTTCCTTGGAGTGATCCAAAACCTCTGGCTCTTAAGATTTTTCTTTCTCTCTTCTTTCTCTCTCCCTCCCTCCCTCCCTCCCTCCCCCCCTCCCTTTCTCTCTCCCTCTTTCTCTTTCCCTCCCTCCTCCTCTCTCCCCCCCCTCCCTCCTCCCTTCCTTTCTTCTTTCCTTTCTTTCTTCCTTCTTTCCTTTTAACCTTTTTTAAGATATGGTTTCTCTGAAAAGCCCTGACTGCCCTGGAACTGCTCTATAGTTGAACTCAGCGATCCACCTACCCCTGCCTTTGGAGTTCTGGGATTAAAGGAATTTTCCACTACCCACTATATGGCTCTTTCAGCCACCTCTTCTGCAAAGACCCCTGAGCCCTGAGGGGAGCTGAGGGGAGGGTTAGGTGCTCCTCCTGAGTGTCCCTCTGCACAGTGTCTAGCTGTGGGTTGCTGTGTTAATTCCCATTTACTGAGGAAGGCTGGGTGAGGCCCTGATCGCTGCTGTATGTCAGTAGGAACCTTTAATTGCTGTATTCCTTTAGCAGACTGATGGTATTAGGTTTTCTCCCAGGGAGGGCAGTGACTTTAAAGAAGTTTAAGAGGCTGAAGTCCATTTACCATTCTAAAGGAGGTGGGGAAACTGGAGCCTGAAAATGAGGCGGGTTAAAACCTCATAAATAACCAGAGCTATTTATTCAGAGCATCAGACAATTTATACTCTGAGGGTTAAGAAGAGTCACATGAATAAAGAGTACAATCACCAGGGCAAGCTGCGCATGGCAGGCAAGCCACACATGTGGCAAAAGTATATTTTTCCATAGAGACATATAAACAAATAACAATAGCTAGTTATAATGAATAATCTGAAGTAAACTCATTCCTATCTGCTATACCTGGGAGGGACATGAAACACGTTTCGAGAACGACTTAATGATTTTAGTTTGTAAGCCATGAGGAAGGTTCTCCAATCTTGAATGTGTCCTGTCTGCTAACTTGCCCAAGATGGATGACTTCCCAGTGCAGTTGGGCTATATTCTTCAAAACTGCTGATTGTGGGGCTGCAGAGATGGTTCCTCAGTTGAGAGCACTGGCTATTCTTCCACAGGACCCAGGTTCAGTTGACAGTGCCCACATGGTAGCTCATAACTGTAACTCTTGTTCCAGGGGATCTGATACTCTCATACAGGCCTGAATGCAGGCAAAACACCAATGCACATAAAAATAAGAATAAATTAATTTAAAAACACAAAACCCTGCTGATTGCTGGAAAGGATTTCACTGCTTCAGTACTTCTTACAGATTCATGGGTTACAAGATTAAACACGCTAACTGCTAAGTTCCCCCATTGTATCAAATGCTTTCTTTTCTTTTGTTTTGTTTTTGAGACAGGGTTTCTCTGTGTAGCCCTGGCTGTCCTGGAACTCACTCTGTAGACCAGGCTGGCCTCGAACTCAGAAATCCGCCTGTCTCTGCCTCCCAAGTGCTGGGATTAAAGGCATGCGCCACCACCGCCCAGCTCAAATGCTTTCTTGGTTGGATAACTGAGGTAATTGCTGGACATTTGTTACAAAATCAAGCTTTGCATGTGCCCAGGGAAGATATGAGTTAATTTTATAGAGTAAAAAGCCCAAAGTCAGGACTTGAAATCCCACCAATCCCTACCCTAGAAAAATCTATTCCCAAAAAATCTCTAGATAAACCCCACCCCCCACTAAGTTCTTTGCTGCTTCTTACCCAAGCAGAGGCAGCCACCCTCCTGTGTCTTTCCCAGTAAATCTCCTGTGAGAAGTTTGTTGTGCTGTGTGACTTTGTGGTGTTCCTTGGCTCCTGACTTCCAGCATATCTTTCCCCTCAGAGCTGTTATACTTAGAAATTTGTTTCCCCAGAATTATAATTTTGTGATTTTGATGCCCTTATAATCCTTGGACTAACAATAGCTGAGGTCTTACCTAGAGAACTCTCTCTGCTTCCATCTAGCCAGTTTTTAATAAAACATTTCTATTTTACTAAAATCAAAACTCAAGTCAGACTGGTGAATCTCTGAACAACCCTAGACCCACAACAGTGTCTTTGTGTCTTTCTTTCCTTCATTCCCTTGCAGCCCTTGACATGGTTCCCAGACCCAAGCCTTGCGGAATGCAACAAGAGGCACCTGGGAAAGGGACCTAGAAATAGCTGTGGGGACATGACAGCCAGTAGCCCTAATCTAATGGCACTGTTACTATCCCAGTCACTTAATGACACTTCTCCCAGAGTGCTCTGACCTGTGTAATAATTTACACATAACTCCTCTGTGATGGCTAAAGAAACTTAATATGGGAACAGGCATCCCTTAAGGGCTGTTGACATTTACCCTGGAATGCCTATGAGATACTAGTGGCCTACAGATGAGATAAGAATAGAATAACCTGGCCAGGCAGTGGTGGTGCAGACCTTTAGTCCCAGCACTTGGGAGACAGAGGCAGGTGGATTTCTGAGTTCAAAGCCAGCCTGGTCTACAGAGTGAGTTCCAGGACAGCCAGGGCTACACAGAGAAACCCTGTCTCAAAAAAAAAAAAAAAAAAAGAGAATAGAATAATCCAGTTCCTGTTTGGAGGTATTTTAACCACTTGCTTTCTGCTTTTGTTAGCTCTCTTATAGTTCTTTTTATTAATATACAATGAGAAAGAGAAACAACTCAAGGGAGTCCAATAATTTTCTTGCCCATAAAAAAGCTGTGGATTCCATACCTGTAATATCCACCTCTATAAACCCTTCCTTTAGCCCCCCCTTCTGCGTGGCATGTTGTCTGGTTCTATAGTGGCTGTCCTTCTGCCAATAGTAAGAATTAATTCATTTAATCTAAAATTGAATTGAGTCTAAGTCTTTGGCTTTTCCTAATGGAAAAGACACCTAAGCCGTGGGATCTCAATTGAAGCTTGCATTTAGTCAAAAAGGGAAAGCTATCAAGAGAAGCAGGAATACATAAAGACACAGAAGGGGGTCTGGAGAGATGGCTCAGTGGTTAAGAGCACTGACTGCTCTTTCAGGAGATCCTGAGTTCAATTCCCAGCACCCACATGGTGGCTCACAACCATCTATAATGGGATCAGATGCTATCTTCTGGTGTGTCTAAAGACAGCTACAGAACTCATTCATATACATAAAATAAATAAATCTTTAAAAAAAAAGATGCAGAAAGGGAGTGAGATTCTCTTTTGTCAGGTAAAACTTGAGACAAGTGTAAGAAAAAAATTTTAATTGGCCAGTATCTCAGAATAACACGGGACGGTGAATTCGTGAACTCCCGGGGAAGGGCCCCAGGGCAGGAACATACAAAATATTTCTAAAAACAGCAGCTGTGTGTGTGCCGATGAGAGAGAGAGAGCACTCCTGTCTGGAACGTCCTGACTCCTCAGCTTCCCAGCTGTGTGCTGATAAGAACCAGCCTGTGGCTTTTGTCTTTATAAACTTGTGTATTTTGATGTTGGGGGTCACTCTCCTTCCCTCTTGTGGGAAGTGCGGGAGGAGCCCCAGCGCGCTGGTTCCCAAGTAAAAGCCTCTTGCTTTGATTGCATCAAGTTCGGACTTCTGTGGTCTTTGGGGAGAGCGCTGGTCCTGGGACTTGAGGAGGGGGGGGTCCCTGCATCTTCTGGGGCCTTACACAAGTAGTTCTAAAAGATGGGTAGTTTTCTATGTTGATACTTTGAAAGACATTTTTTGGGACAAGCAAATGTTAGGTTTCAAACCTGGGACAAATGGCTGAGGTGCCTATTTAACAAAATAAAGAGGATCTGGCTGGCAGGTTCTTCCAGAATCCCTCAGTCCCTACCTGTTACAGGGCACTCCTGGCTAGCATGCTCCACCGCCACTACCCTGAACTCTCCAGCCCAGGGGCCTGGGCTGCCCTTCCGTATGTAGTCCAACTATTTTAGTTACCTGCTCCTTCTGTACCTTTGGCCTCCTGGCTGCTGCACCTGGTTCCTCTATCTCCCCATCTTCCTTTCCTTCACCTCCTCCTCACATGGACCAGTGCGGTCTGGTCATGTCTACTCTGGACTCTTCCCAATGTCTGTGCCTTGGTTATGCTCTCCCACATATTCATAATAAACTGTCTCCTCCACCTAAAGGCACAATGTTCCTTTCCTTCTTGCTTCTTTTTTGCATTCAGTAGCATCTAGAGATAGGCTGTTATCTGTTGGTACTTTGAAGGGGATTTTGAGGACCTTTGGGAATAAGCACTGCAGCAGGAGATGTGTGTGTCCTCGGACTCTGTGGAGCTCTCAAGTGACCAGTATGTAATCATGGAATTCCGTGCCCATCTGGACCTTGCCTAGAGGGTCAACCTCTGTAGAGGTTGAAGCAAAGACTCAGCATGCTGTCGCTTTTGGTGATCTGCATTGAGGAGCCCAGGCCTGTGAACAGGACACATGTGAGAAGGCCCTGGGACAGGGGGAAATGGTTGTATGCAGTCTCTATCTTAGGGCCATTGCCCCTGTCAACTAGTGGGGCAGGGCAAGAACACTTTAGGACATCTTGCTGTAACCTGGCTCTTAAAAGTAGACCAAGAGGGACAGAGAAAAGATCTTTCTTCCTTTCTTTCTTTCTTTCTTTCTTTCTTTCTTTCTTTCTTTCTTTCTTTTGTTTTCGAGACAGGGTTTCTCTGTGTAGCCCTGGCTGTCCTGGAACTCACTCTGTAGACCAGGCTGGCCTTGAACTCAGAAATCCGCCTGTCTCTGCCTCCCAAGTGCTGGGATTAAAGGCGTGCGCCACCACCGCCCAGCTCAGAGAAAAGATCTTGATAGTTCTAGATACCGTGTACTGGTTTTTTAAATAACTTGACTTAAATAACCCAGCAACTTTTACTCAAAAACAACAAACAACAACAACGAAAACCCGCGTCATTAGCTTTGATTCACCAGGACCTGAAACATTGGAATTCAGACTTTGTAGCCTGACTCTAGTGAGCTACGAAGCACCTGACAGCTGACCCCGCCCTAAGGCAGGAAAGACGGTTACAAAGCAATTGGGAAAAAAGAAAACAAACAAAGACATGGCTAGTAAAGAGACCAGAGTGCTTAAATTTACAATCAAATGCTTGAGGAGGTAGTAATGGGTGCTTGTTGTGTATGTGGGAAAAAAAAAACCTACTTTTGCCGTTCTGGTCGTCCGCAGTGCTGCAGACAAACGCTCCTCTTTGTGCTTCTTGTGAATTCAAAACCAACGTTAGGGAGTAAAACCTAAAATATGCTACTACAAAGATTGTCACAATAAAAAAATGGTTCTGTCTGCCCCGCGCTAATGTAGACAGGAGTTTGGTTGTAAATCCGTAAAGGCGGGGAATGCTGTTAGACCAGGGTGGACCTCAGCAGGATCAGATTGTCTTTTACTTACATCAGTGGTTCTCAACCTGTGGGTCCCCACCTGTAGGAGGGATGACCTAAGACCATTAGAAATATCAAATATCAACATCCCAGTTCACATCAGTAGCAAAAGTATAGTTATGAACTAGCAACAGAACAATTCTCTGTGTGTGTGGGGGGGATCACCATGAATGTCAGAACCCAGAACATGGTAAAATGCTTATGGCTAAGACTGGGCACAGAGGTGCATGCCTTTAATCCCGGCATTCATTGTATGCGTTAGAGGAGACAGAGGCAGGCAGATCTCTGTGAGTTTGAGGTAAACACGGTCCACATAGAAATTTCCAGCACAGTCAGGGCTAGACAGTGAGATGGGATTTTGCTAGGTACTTCCTATCTCTCTTACAAATGACATTTGCACTTCCTTCTGTAGGGAGGGATCTGCTTGCCCACAGGACAGCACATCAAGTACACAATGCGTGGTTGGCTCTAAGATAGGCTCAGGGTTAATCACCCACACACTGACTGGGGGATGCAGGACTCGGTGACCTTGGTGTACACAAACCCTACAGAGCAAAGGAAATGAGGGAAAGGTACAGTCCGAGAGACAAGGACACCACATGACCAGAGGGCAAGAATGAACCTTTGTGATTGACTAACTACCTTTGCTCCCCATTCCTCTAACCCCCATCCCTGTACACACTCATCCCTCTATACCCCATCCCTCTGTAGCCCCACCCTATACCCCCACCCCTCTGGACCTCCATCCCTCTATACCCCCACCCCTGTTTACCCCCCTACCTCTGTACCCCCATCCCTCTGTAACCCCCATCCCTCTGTACCCCATCCCTCTATAACCCCACCCCTCTGTACCCCCATCCCTCTGTACCCCATCCCTCTGTA
>NW_021619115.1:0-5788 GCF_004785775.1 Grammomys surdaster | reverse complement strand
AGTCGCTCAGCTTGCCCTTCGAGGATTAAAAGCAGCTGTCACTCATTTTGGAAGAGAGCCTAAAGTTTTAATAGTGCCTTATACTGCACATCAGGTTCAAATATTAACTGCTACCTCTGATGTTTGGGCAGTGTTAGTTACTTCCTTTAATGGCCAAATAGACAATCACTATCCTAAACATCCTATTTTACAATTTGCCTTAACTCAAGCCATTGTATTTCCACATATCATATCTCAAGAACCACTCCCAGATGGGGTAGTGGTATATACAGATGGGTCTAAAACAAGAATAGGTGCCTATGTAGTCGATAATAAAGTCACTGCCAAACAATACCATGAAGCCTCACCTCAAATTATAGAATGCTTGGTGGTACTGGAAGTCTTAGAAACCTTTCCAGGCCCCTTAAATATTGTATCTGATTCTCTTTATGTGGTAAATGCAGTGAAAGTCTTAGAAGTTGCTGGATTAATTAAACCATCTAGCAAGCTTGCAGAAGTTTTTCAAGAGATTCAATCTATCCTGGTTAATAGGAGACATCCTGTCTTTATTACACATATTAGGGCTTACTCAGGTCTACCAGGTCCAATGTCTCATGGAAATGACCTGGCAGATCGAGCCACAAAGTTGATTACTATTGCCTTATCCTCAAAATTAGACTCAGCCAAAGATTTTCACAAAAAATTTCATGTGACAGCAGAGACATTACGTCGTCGGTTTGATATATCTAGAAAGGAAGCTAGAGATATAGTTACTCAATGTCAGAATTGCTGTCAATTTTTACCAGTGCCTCATGTGGGAATTAATCCACGAGGAATTCGACCACTACAGATTTGGCAAATGGATGTTACTCATGTCCCATCCTTTGGGAGACTTCAATATTTACATGTTTCTATTGACACCTGTTCTGGAATCATTTTTGCCTCCCCGTTATCGGGAGAAAAGGCAGCACATGTTATCCAACATTGCCTTGAGGCCTGGAGTGCCTGGGGAAAGCCTAAAATTCTCAAAACCGATAATGGACCAGCGTATACTTCTCAGAAGTTTGGACAATTTTGTCGCCAAATGGAGGTGACCCACCTGACAGGTCTACCGTACAATCCTCAAGGACAAGGCATTATAGAACGGGCTCATCGTACTCTTAAATCTTATTTTTTAAAACAAAAAGGGGGAGTCGAGGAGGCTCTACCCTCAGTGCCACGAGTCACCGTTTCTATAGCACTCTTTACCCTCAATTTTTTGAATTTGGACAGTCAGGGCCATTCAGCTGCTGACCGTCACTGCTTAGAGCCTGATAGGCCAAAGGAGATGGTCAAGTGGAAGGACGTCTTGACCGGACAATGGAATGGCCCGGATCCTATATTAATAAGATCCAGGGGAGCTGTCTGTGTTTTTCCACAGGAAGAAGACAATCCATTCTGGCTACCAGAGAGACTGACGCGAAGGCTCATGACGACTGAAGATGACACTGCGAAGAATTCATCTGCAGATGTTTCCAGTCCTAATTTGGATCCTCCAAAATTGGGTTCCTAGTATATGGGGAGAACAACGATGGGCTATATTATCTGCCTTTCCAAAACCTATACCTGTTAGACATGATGCCATGGTGTTTCCAAGATTTCTTACAACTAATAGAACCATGGGGCTACCTTATCTTCCCTATGATAAAATGCAGGCCCCCCTGGGAGAAAATCGTTCCTTGCCTGAACGGGGTTCTCTCTGTTTTCAGATTACTGAGACAGGAAACTGTATAACTCTCTCGAAGAGAACCTTGGGGTGGTTTTATGAAAAGAGAAGATGGGTTAAACTAACAACTAAAAGGAATGATAATGAAAAGGACAATAGTTATGTCAAAGAGTTCTCACAGTCCTTTTTGCAACCAGCCATTTGGATAGATGGAACATTTTTATCACCCAAACTTATTGATGGAGAGCATCCTCGTCAACCTAAGGTCTCTCCTTTTTGTAGTCTAGAAGATGAGGGAGTTGTTCTGCCCTGATCTGATTGTCAATCCAGAATAACACGATGGGCAGATACCAATGAAACTTTTTCCTTTTCACCCAATATGTTGGAAGATCCTGGAGCTGATGCGTTAATGAGAAAGTGTCCTTTTCTACAGAGCGTTAGTATGAATCCTTTTCACAAATGGCTACTCTGTGGAGTTAATGGCAGTTGTACCGACCTCAACTCGCTAGCCTTTCTCCAGGGCGGAGCGACAGGAAGAACATCCTTTACAGGAATTATTAATGGAACTATGGTGAAACAGAGTGCAGATCCGATCCCTCAGTTGACAAATCCTATTCAGTTAATTACTGGAGTTAACAAGATCATTGTAAATCAAACAGTATTTTCACCTACACCAGTGTGTGTTTTTCCACCCTTCTTGTTTATTCTTTCAAATTCCTCATTTGAAAAATGCACTAATGATTCATGCATGATGTCTCAGTGTTGGGCTGTTGGACAAGCTAAATGTGCCATGGTTGCCAGAGTGCCACGATGGGTTCCTGTTCCTGTTGAGACACCCTCTACTCTGTCATTATTCAGACAAAAAAGAGACTTTGGCATAACTGCAGCCATAATAACAGCGATATCAATCACTGCCATTGCAGCTACAGCTGCTGGGATTGCTATGACAACCAAAGTCCAAACAGCAGCAGCCTTAAATCAGCTGTCCGCTACAGTGACAGAGGCAGCCAACTTCCATACTTCTGCTAATGCTGAATTGAAAGGCGGATTGATGATTGTTAATCAGCGCCTAGACTTGGTAGAAGAAAGGATAGATATCCTCTTTCAATTGGCACAATTGGGATGTGAAAAAAGTCTGGGAGCAATCTGTATTACTAGTGTTCAATATGAAAACTTTACTCGAGCAGCTAATTTGTCCAGACAATTGTCTCATTACCTAGCAGGAGAATGGTCAGAAGGATTTGATGAACTTCTCGAAAAGTTGCGAGCAGCGGTGGCAGCCATCAACTCAACGCGTGTGGACGTTTCGCTGACTGAAGGACTCTCCACCTGGATCTCTTCAGCCTTCTCTTTCTTTGAAGAGTGGGTGGGAGTAGGCATGTTTGGTACAACCCTGTGTTGTGGATTAGTGTTCATAATCTGGTTGGTTTGCAAGCTCAGAGCTCAACAGAAATGTGACAAAGTCGTGATTACCCAAGCACTTGCAGCCTTAGAACAAGGTTCATCTCCCAAAATCTGGTTGTCTATGCTAAAGAAATAGCCAGCAAACAGATCCTCAGCTACTGCACCCCAAGGGCTCAGCCCATTACACTGGGTCAGTGAGGAGTTTTAGTCTGACTGGTCCTTGTCTGTGTAGCTCTGGTACCTGAATTTTGAGACAAACAGCCCTTGCACCCCTAGGAGGTGACTCCATTGCACAGGGATGGGTGTTTGCATCTCTCTCGGTTTCCCCTAGCCTTTGCACCCAGAGGACTCGTTTCCATTGCACCTGGTAAGGTGGGAGAGACTGTATCAAACTATTAGTCCTTGATCGCTTATTCCCCCATAATGGAATCTGCTTGATCGGGCTTGAGTTTGATTGGTACCGTGCCAGACAGACCAAGGACAGCTCTATCTTCTGTCTCCAGGCCAGCTGCCATTGGTCCCAATGACGGGAATAGGTTGATGCCATATGCCAGAGGTACACCATGTGGTGTGAGTTTACCCCATGACGGGCATTACGAGTGGCCACAACCTGGGGCGCACATTCAGAGAATGCCAGGTGTGGGTGCGCAACCCTCGTAGCCTAAGACAGGGAGCTCACCATTCTTTGATGCTGGCTATGGAAGAACGTCAACTAGCCTAAGACACGGGAAATGGCCAGTGCCTGTGATTCTCATTTAAAACAAAAAGGGGGAGATGTAGAGAGCCGTGGAAAGCAGAGACATCTCTGGCAATCCGATGCTCTCACAAGTTCTGTAATTTACTGTCTTTGTGTAAGGGGAAAGCACGCGAAGTCACAAGCCCTTCCCGGGGCATATAGGATTTTATGGGCAATTAACCAACCAGATATGTACACATCACTCCAGGGGGTATTTAACCAGGACCTTCCCGGGGCTCGGGGCCTTTTTCTCCCAGCCGGTTTCCACCAGCTGGCCTTTTCCAGCGGGTCTTTCCTCTATAACATCGTAATAAAGATCTGCTGAAGAACTTTGGTGTCTGTGTGATCTCGCTGGCGAGTGCACGCCACCGACATAAACTCAAGACTGAATTCAATAAATTAGAAACAGAAAAATACAAAGAATCAAGGAAACCACGAGTTGGTTCTTTGAGAAAAATCAACAATGTAGACATACCTTTAGTCAAACTTATTAAAAGTCAGAGGGATACTATCCAAACTACAAAAGTCAGAAATGAAAAGGGGGACACAACAACAGACACCGAGGGAATACAAAGACTTATTAGTTCTTACTTCAAAAGCATATACTGTATTAAATTGGAAAATCTAGACTGAATGAATGCTTTTCTTCCTAGATACCACTTATCAAAGCTAAGTCATGATGAGGTAAACAATTTAAGGAGATTCATAAACCTAAGGAAATCAAAGCAGTCATTAAAAGTCTTCTACCAAAACCAAAAAGCCCAGGACCAAATGGTTTTAGCACAGAATTCTACCAGACCTTGAAAGAAGAAGGAATACTAATAGTTTTCAAATCATTCCACAAGATAGAAACAGAAGGATCATTGCCCAACATCCTATGAGACCACGGTCAGTCAGTATTGTATTAATGGCGTTCCCTCTACTCTTTTTGAAAGTCCTTTTCAGTTACTTTTACCTTTAAAAAATCCATTGTCTGTATCATCTTTTTTTTTTTTTTTTTTTTTGCTTTTTTCGAAAGAGGGTTTGAGGGTTTCTCTGAGTAGCCCTGGCTGTCCTTAAACTCACACTGTAGACCAGGCTAGCCTCGAACTCTCGAACTCAGAAATACCCCTGCCTCTGCCTCCCAAGTGCTGGGAATAAAGGCGTGTGCCACCACTGCCCGGCCTGTATCATCTTTTAAATTTCATTTTTTAAAAAATATATCACTTTTGTAATCTTACCTGTTTCTCCTCTCCAGTGTTTCCTGGTCATTAAGAATTTTATTCTGTGTTTCTGACGTGCTATTGATTTATATTTTTGTTTAGAGCAATGTCTCCTATAGCTCAGGCTTGCCTCATACTATGTAATTGCAAATTGCTTTGAACACTTAATCCTTCCTCTGCTGCCCAGTGCTTGAAAGACAATCCCACAACTCCTTCCAAGCCGGTCAGGGAGAAGGAAAAAGAGATCTGTGAAGGATTGTCCTCTGCCCTCCCTGGCTTTTATTAGGAAATTATAAATGAATTTGTGTAAGAATTGTGTTCACTGGTCAACTTTGGGACTGGTGTAGTCACAGCACAGAACAGGAAGGCAGGAAGGAGGGTGGGAGCTTTCCTGCTTTGGCAGCAGTTGGGATTACCAATGAGTACTTGGGTAATCACTATTAGATGATCAGTAAAAGTAAAACTTTAAAAAAATAATATTTGATATTCTAATTACATCATTTCCAAATTCTTTTCCTTTCTCCAATATATTCCTCTATGTATTGAGTTTCATCTCCTCTCTTTGGTTTAATTGTTGTTACTGTTGAAATCTGACCTGGGTTTGGCTGTAGGACTTCTCAGCTGTGAGACACAGAAATGGCTCCACCAGGCATTGAGTGTGTAATGGACCATACACAAAAGAGACCTCTTGTCTTGGAAGTGCTTTGTGAGACTGGAAGAGTTTCTACTAAAATACCGATTTTCCAGACTAGGGCCCTGTCT
>NW_021619114.1:0-5445 GCF_004785775.1 Grammomys surdaster | reverse complement strand
CAAAGTAACAGAACCTGACGGCCGTTACAAAAGAAACGGCAGTTACATGGGTCTACTTAAATTGTATATATGATCTTGATTTAACTTTGGTTAGTGATGTCAACCAAAAAATTGCCCATTTCTTTTAGATTTTTCCATACTGTGAAGTACAGTTTTTAAAGTATGACCAAATGATTCTTTGGATTTCCTTGGTGTCTGTTGTTATGTGCCTTTTCCTTTTATGAGTTTGTTAATTTGGGTATTCTCTCTGCCTTTTAGGTAGTTTTGATAATGGTTTGCTATCTTGTTGATTTTCTCAAAGAACCAACTCTTTGCTACATCGATTCTTCGTATTGTTCTCTTTGTTTCTGTTTTGTTTATTTCAGCCTTCAGTTTGACTGTTTCCTGCAGTCTATTCTTCTTGCTGTGTTTGCTTCTTTTCTTTTTCTAGAGCTATAAGTATGCTGTCAATTTGCTAGTATGAGATCTCTCTCTCTCTCTCTCTCTCTCTCTCTCACACACACACACACACACACACACACACATTTTATTTATTTACATTCTAATCATTGCACCACCTCTCAGTAACCCCTCCCACAGTTCTTTTGGTTGGTTGGTTGGTTGGTTGGTTGGTTGGTTTGGTTTGGTTTGGTTTTTTCGAGACAGGGTTTCTCTGTATAAGCCTGGCTGTCCTGGAACTCACTCTGTAGACCAGGCTGACCTCAAACTCAGAAATCCATCTGCCTCTGCCTCCCAAGCGCTGGGATTAAAGGCGTGTGCCACCACTGCCCGACAACTCCCACAGCTCTTGATACCATTCCTCCTCCCGCTTGACTCCAAGGTGGTGCTCCCCCCACCATACCAGCCCGTTCCCTGAGACCTCAAGTCTCTCAAGGATTAAGTGCACCTTCTCCTTCGAGGCCAGACCAGGCAGACCTCTGCTATATATGTTCCAGGGATCTCAGACTGGCCTGTGTATGCTCCTAGTTGGTGGCTCAGTCTCTAGGAGCTCCCTGGGGTCTTGGTTAGTTAAGATTGTTAGTTTTCCTATGTGGTCACTTTCCCCTTCAGCTTCTTCAGTCCTTCCCCTAATTCAACCATAGGGGTCCCTGACTTCAGTCCAATGGTTGAGTGTAACTGTATCTGTCTCACTCAGCTGCTGGTAGGGCCTCTCAGAGGACCTCATGAGATTGGAACTCCTTTCCTTCAAGTCTCTTCTTTATTTTTGTCCCTGCAGTTCTTTTAGACAGGAACAGTTCTGGGTCAGAAATTTTGACAAAAGTTTAGTAACCCCATCCCTCCACTTGAGGCCTTGTCTATCTATTGGAGATGGACTCTTCAAGTTCCTTCTCTCTACTGTTGGACATTCTTGCTAAGGTCACCTCCATTGAGTCCTGAGAGTTTCTCACCTCCAGGGTCTCTGGTACTTTCTAGAAGATCCTTCCAGCTCCCACCACTGAGGATACTTATTTTCATTCATTCTCCTGGCCCTCTGGGCTTCTCTCATCTCATCGCCACCCCCATACCTGATCCTGTTCCCCTTTTTCCCTCATCTTCCCTTTTGCACCCAGGTTCCTCCCTCCCTTTGCCTCCCATGATTATTTTCTTCCCCCTTCTAAGTGGGATTGCAGCATCTTTACTTGGGCCTTTCTGCTTGTTATTCTTCTTAAGGCCTGTGGGTTATATTCTAGGTAATCTGTACTTTTTGGCCAATAACTATCTCTCTAGCCACCAGCTATGCATATTTTAGGTGATCTATCCCCATCTAGGCTCTCAGTTCTAAATTCATTCTTGGTGATTTCAAAATGCCATTCTTTGTTTCTTCAATATGTATCTTTAGTCCCACTGTCCACATATATGTGATCAACTCTCCCTTCCTTCACAGTAAGCCATGTCATTTTCAGTTAGCATTTTCTCTCTCTGTCTCTCTGTGTCTCTCTCTGTCTCTTTCTCTCTCTGTCTCTCTGTCTCTGTCTCTCTGTCTCTGTCTCTGTCTCTCTCTGTCTCTCTCTCTCTCTCTCTCTCTCTCTCTCTCTCTCTTTGTGTGTGTGTGTGTGTGTGTGTGTGTGTGTGTGTGTGTGTGTGTGTGCGCGCGCCTACCTCCTACTTGTGGAACAGAATGTGAGCTCTCAGGTACTGCTCCAGGGCCATGTCTGCTTCCTTGCTACCATGCTCCCCACCATCACAATCATTGACTTACCCTATAACTGTAAACCCCTCAAAATCTTCCAAAAGTTGTCTTCTGCATGTTATTCTACCACAGCAATAAAAGAGTCACTAAGACACAAGCTACTCTCACAGACGTCCTTAAAGGTGTACCTCACCAATCTCCAACATGTTTCTCAGTCTAGCCAATCTGACAATCACCATCATATCATATGATCTCACTTATACGCAGTGGAAGTAGATCAAAGGATACATAACTAAAGTTAGGAAGAATAGACACAAGAGCTCTATGAAGCATAAAAACTATAGTTACTAATGATAGGGTTTAATTTCGAGAACTACAGGGTTGATATATATACCCTCACCATGGTAATGTTAAGTATATGTATTATTTTTATCATTGCTCTAGGATTTTGTCATTCCAGAATGTGTACATACATCAGAATTTTATGTTTTACAGAAGTGCATGCATCATCTATTAATATAAAAATATTAATAGACTCAGTCTTGAAACTTATTACATTTCCTTTTTTAACAAAATACTATGATAAAATAATTTATTTTTCTATTTTTCTGGATAAATCAGATGGCTACTAGTTAAACACGTATAGAAAATAAATCATACTTTCATGAGTTCAACTGAGACCTCCATCTTTACAACCTAAGGACTAAGCAAGACACAGAATCTCTGATTCTGTATTCATACTTTCTTGAAGCTTTATTACAGCACTTAAATATAATGAAGACAAAGTACGTAAACTTATTCATAAGGAATATATTATGATACATCATATAATACACTAAACAAGACCTCTTTTATTACTGAATATCATTCTGGATTGTCACTTTGTTTACTTTGCCAATATGCACAAAAATGTGCTATGTACTAATCACTGATTCCTCTACAGAAACAGTCTGATAAAACAGACATCTTATTAAATAATTAGAATACAATTAAAATATTCTAAGGGCAGATATTCAATTAATGTTTGATAACTGATTTAGCAAGGGACTGAATGTGAAGCTTAACTTTTACCAACTCATCCTGGAGATGCCAGTTTAATTTTATTCTTTATCACATTATGGTAAACATTTACAGTTTACAAGTATTTATCACATGTAAATATCTATCATAATATATTTCATTTATATCTGTGGCTACTTTGGTGGAAGGAAATAAAGTATGAATATGAAGACTCAAATCCTAAAATTACACCATGATTTAGTGCTTAGAAAATTAAAATATGTTGCAAAATAGAAAACTCTTCAGTGAATTTTTTGATAAGTATTCAATTTCATCCTTAGCAGCACATTTGAACTGTTATATAAGTCAGTACAATTAACACAAAGTGAAAAAACAAAAAACATAAGATTTCTAAATCCTCTTCAACTATTTTATCCCCCTGAACTTCCAGTAAGCAGTTAAATAGGAGATACGGCTTAAGTCCAAAATACCACCCTGTTATTTTTCCAATTTCAAGAAAAATAGACATCATTAAATTTAAGCCTAAAAATATTATACTCACTTATCATCATCCAACATTACTTAAAAAACAATAGTTGACTATCCAAATAGAACTTTATTTATTCTAGGCTCTCACAACCAGGAGAATGGCTTTAGACAGATGCTTCATCAATGACAAATTAGTCTTGAGGGAAATATGGCCACCTTGGGAAAAACGTACACCCAACCACTTTTAGTTGTAGAAACACTTGAAACTGTTTTCTGTTCTTAAATTTCTAAATAGACTTTTGTTAAAATAAATATTAAGAACATTTTTAAATTAGATTTAAATAAATCCACTGGAGGCTAAGATTACAGTTTTAAGTAACCCACTAATCAACTCTCCGATTTTCATGGCAATAAAGTTACTGGCAAGATTTTGTAGAGGGTCAATGGCATCAGCCACAAAGCTCTGCTTGTAAGCACACATTATCACATTAGGGCTGCACAGTTATGATTTGTTTTTGAGAATTCCATTGAAGTTCCAATCTTGAACTGATCTGATTAATACCTGTGCTAGTAGTGATTTTTTTTTTAAGTAACTCAGTGAAAACTTTTGGTTCTAAAAAAAACTCACAGAAAATTTTTCCATTTCAAATTCCAGATTCTGCAGCTCTGCAGTAGGCAAGGACAGCACCAAGGTATGCAATTTACAAGAGCCTAGGTGGAGGGAAGAGATAGAAAGTCAGAGTCTCCTGCTAAGTTCTCTGCTCAACAAAAGGAAACTCCCTCTAACTATAGAACTTTGACCTCAAAGGTGCTCAGGCTGGGTCCCCTGCAGGGCAGCAGGCTAGCCTGCCCTCTCTCTACCTGGCCCTTCCACCTACTAGTTGCTATCTCATCTATGTGTTGCCTACTTGCAGGCTGCTCGCTGCCTTGAGACCTGCTTCAATGCTGTGTGGAGAAAATCAATTGATCAACTCAGAAAGAAGCAAACAATCAAAACACAGAAGCAATTTGCCTACGCTTCTCTTAACCTGACAAAAGTAAGTCTCTAGATGTGTTCTTGCACATTCAAGCCTAAGTGTGTTTAGTGTTTATAAGGTTAAACAGCTGCCCATTTAAATACTAAAGACTTAAAACTCATAGGGAGTTGGACATTCTGCTTGATCAAAAAATAAATAAATAAAATTTATGTATCTTCTACCTTTCATGGAAGATTACAATGAGTAAAAGGAGATAAATTATGAAAAGATTCTCCAATCTTCTAAATTATGAGTTTGTAAATTTTACAGCATAACAATAAGCACTCTTCTATGTGGATTAAGGCAACAAGGCTGTTCTCTGGAGGCACTGAGCAAATCTTCCCTCACTCCCCAGCCTTTATAGTTTCTGATCTTATAGAAATCACTCACGAGTTGACAAGTATCTTCAGGTTTCTTTACATGGAATCCTTTCCACAACACCTCCATCCTTCTCTTGAAGTCCAGACAATAACTATTCCTTATCCTCTCCCTCTCCCTCTCTCCCTCTCCCTCTCCCTCTCCCTCTCCCTCTCCCTCTCCCTTTCCCTCTCCCTCTCCCTCTCCCTCTCCCCCTCCCCCTCCCCCTCTCTCCCTCCCCCTCCTCCTCTCCCCTCCCTCTCTCCCTCTCCCTCTCCCTCCCCCTCCCCTCCCCCTCTCCCCTCCCTCTCTCCCTCTCCCTCTCCCTCTCTCCCTCTCCCTCTCCCCTCCCCTCCCCCTCTCCTTCTCCCTCTCCCCCTTTCCCTTTCCCTCTCCCTGTCCCTCTCCCCCTCTCCCTCTCCCTGTCCCTCCCCCCTCCCCTCCCCCTCCCCCTCTCCTTCTCCCTCTCCCCCT
>NW_021619113.1:0-4885 GCF_004785775.1 Grammomys surdaster | reverse complement strand
ATTTCTGATTTACTATGAACTATGACTGATGACTATCGATTATTCACGTTCATTTTTCTCATCTTTACCATTATCCACGAATGGAGTATATTGATTTTTCATGATCATTTATTTCTGATTTTCTATTATCCACGAATGCTGAATATTGATTATTCATGTTCATTTATATCTGACTTACTAATATCTACGATTGATGAGGATTGATATTTCAGGTTTATTTATTTCTGATTTACTATTTTCATGACTCATGACTATGGATTATTCATGTTCATTTTTTTCAGCTTTACCATTATGCACGAATGGTGATTATTGATTATTCATATACATTTATTTCTGACTTACTATTATCTATGACTGATGACTATTAATATTTCAGCTTTATTTATTTTTGGTTAACTATTCAATATTACTGATGACTAATGATTATTCATGTTCATTTATTTCTGATTTATTATTATCAACGATTGGTAAATATTGATTATTCCTGTACTTTTATTTCTGACATCCTATTAACTATGACTGATGACTAATGATATTTCAGCTTTATTTATTTCTGATTTCCTATTAACCATGACTGATGACTAATGATTATTGATGTTCATTGATTACTGATTTACTATTATCCACGAATTGTGAGTATTGATTAAATCTGTTCATTTATTTCTGACTTTCTATTATCTATGAATGATGACTATTAATACTTCAGCTTTATTTATTTCTGACTTCCTATGAACTTTGACTGATGACTATTGATTTTTCGTGTTCATTTATTTCTGGTTTAGTATTATCCACGAATCGTGAATATTGATTATTCCTGTTCAATTTTTTGTGACTTACTGTTATCTATGACTGATGACTATTGATATTTCACCTTTATTTTTTTCTGGTTTATTATTAAGTATGATTGATGACTATTGATTATTCATGTTCATTTATATCTGATTTACTATTATCCATGAATGGTGAATATTGATTATTCATGTTCATTTATTTCTGATTAACTATTATCGACGAATGGCGAATACTGTTTATTCCTGTTGATTTATTTCTGACTTACTAATATCTATGACTGATGACTATTGATATTTCAGCTTTATATATTTCTGATTTACTATTAAGTATGTCTGATGACTATTGATTACTCATGTTCATTTATTTCTGATTAACTATTATCCACGAATTCTGAATGTTGATTATTCATGTTCATTTATTTCTGACTTACTATTACCTATGACTGATAACAATTGATATTTAAGCTTTTTCTTTCTGCTTTACTATTAAGTATGACTGATGACTATTGATTATTCATGTTCATTTATTTCTAATCAACTATTATCCACGAAAGGTGAATATTGAATCTTCATGTTCATTTATTTCCAACTTGCTATTATGTATGTCTGATGACTATTATTATTTCCTCCTTAATTAACTCTGATTTTCTATTAACTTAGACTGATGACTTTTGGTTATTCATGTTCATTTATTTCTGATTTACTATTATCTACGAATCGTGGATATTGATTATTCATGTTAATTTATTTCTGACTTACTATTATTTATGACTGATGACTATTGATAATTCAGCTACATTTATTTCTGATTTACTATGAACTATGATGTCTATCGATTATTAATTTTCATTTTATTCATCTTTACCATTATTCACGAATGGTGAATATTGATTATTCATGTTCATTTATTTCGGATTTACTATTATCCACGAATGCTGAATATTGATTATTCATGTTCATTTATTTCTGACTTACTATTATCTATGACTGATGACTATTGATATTTCAGCTTTATTTTTTTCCAATTTACAATTAACTATGACTGATGACTTTAGTTATTCATGTTCATTTTTTTCAGATTTACCATTATCCACGAATGGTGAATATTGATTATTCATGTTCATTTATTTCTGACTTAATACTATCTATGACTAATGACTTTTGATATTTCATCTTTATTTATTTCTGGTTTACTATTAAATATGTCTGATGACTATTTATTAGTCATGTTCGTTTATATCTGATTTACTATTATCCACGAAAGCTGAATATTGATTATTCATGTTTTTTTATGTCTGACTTACTATTATCTATGACTGATGACTAGTGATAATTCAGCTTTATTTATTTCTGATTTCCTTTTAACTATGACTGATGACTACTGGTTATTCATGATCATTTATCTCTGATTTACTATTATCCATGAATCGTGAATATTGATTATTCCTGTTAATTTATTTCTGATTTACTACTATCTATGATTGATGACTCATGATACTTCAGCTTTATTTACTTCTGATTTCCCGAGAACTATGACTGATGACTATCGATTAATCCTGTTTTTTATTTCTGATTTACTATTATCCACTAATGGTGAATATTGATTATTCATGTTCATTTACTTTTGACTTACTATTATCTATGACTGACGATAGTTGATAGTTCGGCTTTATTTTTTTCTGATTTTCTATTAACTATGACTGATGACTATTGGTTATTCATGATCATTTATTTCTGATTTACTATTATCCACAAATCGTGAATATTGATTATTGCTTTTCATTTATTTCTGATTTACTATTATCTATTACTGATGACTCATAATACTTCAGCTTTATTTACTTCTGATTTCCCGTGAACTATGACTGATGATTGTTGATTATTCATGTTCATTTTTTCAGATTTGCCATTATCCACTAATGGTGAATATTGATTATTCATGTTCATTTATTTCGGATTACTATTATCTATTACTGATGACAATTGATATTACAGCTTTATATGTTTCTGATTTACTATGAACTATGGCTGATGACTATTGATAATTCATGTTCATTTATTTCTGATTTACTATTATCCACGAATGGTGAATATTTATTTTTCCGGTTCATTTATTTATGACTTACTATTATCTATGACTAATGACTATTGATATTTCAGCTTTGTTTATTTTTGAGTTCCTATTAGCTATGACTGATGACTGTTGATTATTCATGTTCGTTTTTTTCAGATTTAACATTATCCACGAATGTTGAATATTGATTATTCATGTTCATTTTTTTCTGTCTTACTATTATCTATGACTGATGACTATTGATATTTCTGCTTTATTTATTTCTCATTTCCTTTTAACTATGACTGATCAATTTGGTTATTTATGTTCATTTATTTCTGGTTTACTATTATCCACGAATCGTGAGTGTTGATTTTTCTGTAAATTTATTTCTGACTTACTGTTATTTATCACTCATGACTTTTGATACTTCAGCTTTATTTGTTTCTGACTTCCCATGAACTATGACTGATGACAATTGATTATTCTTGTTCATTTATTTCTGATTTACAATTATTCATGAATGGTGAATATTGATTTTTCCTGTTCATTTATTTCTGACTTACTATTATCTATGACTGATGACTATTTTTTTAGTTGTTTTTTTTGTTTTTGATTTTTAATTTGGATGCTGTAGAATATATATATATATTAGAATATATACATACACACACACACTCACATGTATATTCCTGTTTTCATCACTTCATCCACTGGGCTCCAACCACACCACTTTGCCATTCTCTATTTTCTTCTCTGTTCTTCTTTGTATTTCTTCCTTGTATCCTCCCACTAAGAGCTGGAACTCATGATCCTCCTCCTGACTCAGTCTCTCAAGTACTGGATTACAATGGCTTTGCCTTGTCTGTCCTGGGAACTTGCTCTGTATACTAGGCTGGCTTTGAACTCACGGGGAAGATCCAGCCTGCCCCAATCCCAGCACTTGGGAAGCAGAGGCAGGTAAATCTTTAAGTTTGAGGCCAGCCTTGTCTGCCATGTGGGTTCCAGGACAGCTAGTCCTACACAGAGAATCCCTATCTTGAAAAAGAAATTTTAAAGGTTTTTTCCACTCTTTTAGTAAAATCGTCTCAACGCCATTTATTTTGACCGATCCTTTTTCCAGCGACTAGTAACGCCATTCCCATTATAAAAGGAGTTCCCTTGAATTTGTTTTCACTTCGGCCTAACAATCTTTATTTTCCTCCAAACAGAGATGCTTTTCTCAGAGCCTCTTTCTGGACTACCTTTCCCTTGCACTTCAGTTCACAGCTCAGCAGACAGCTCTCTCATATCTCCATTGTCTCTAGGCCCTTTGTGCTCCTCAACCCTGAAGGGCCTGTAGAACCCAGGGCCATTAGAGTCTCGCCTAAGCTAGACTGTTGCTAGGGCGGTTGCCATGGAGACTTCTGAGAGGACCAACCTTCAGCGTTCTAGTGACGAAATAAAGTTGGCGCCAGCGTCGCCAGGGGGTGTGTCACTCGACTGATGACTATTGATACTTCAGCTATATTTATTTCTTTTTATCCATGGACTACTACTGATGACTATTGATTATTCATGTTCATTTATTTCTGATTTACTATTATCCACGAATGGGGAATAGTGATTATTCAGGTTCATTATTTCTGACTTACTATTATCTTTGTCTGATTACTATTGATAATTCAACTTTATTTATTTCTCATTTCCCATGAACCATGACTGATGACTCTTGATTATCCATGTTCATTTATTTCTGCTATTTTATTATCCACGAATTGTGAATATTATTTATTCTGTTCATTTATTTCACTTACTATAATTTATGACTCATGACTTTTGATATTTCAGGTTTTAATTTCTGATTTCCCATGAACGATGACTGGTGACTATTGATTGTTCAAGTTTATTTATTTCTGCTTTACTATTATCCACGAATGGTGAATAATGATTATGCATGTTCATTTATTTCTGACTTACTATTATCTATGACTGATGACTATTGATATTTCAGCTTTATTTATTTCTGATTTCCTATTAACTATGACTTATGACTATTGAT
>NW_021619112.1:0-1842 GCF_004785775.1 Grammomys surdaster | reverse complement strand
TTCCACAAAATAGAAACAGAAGGTACACTACCCAACTCATTCTTTGAAGCCACAATTACACTCATACCTAAGCCACACAAAGACCCAACAAAGAAAGAGAACTTCAGGCCAATCTCCCTTATGAACATTGATGCAAAATTACTCAATAAAATTCTAGCAAACCGAATTCAAGAACACATCATAACAATTATCCATCACGATCAAGTTGGCTTCATCCCAGGAATGCAGGGTTGGTTCAATATTCGGAAATCCATCAATGTAATCCATTATATAAACAAACTCAAAGAAAAAAACCACATGATCATCTCACTAGATGCTGAGAAAGCATTTGACAAAATTCAACACCCCTTCATGATAAAAGTCTTGGAAAGGTCAGGAATTCAAGGTCCATACCTAAACATAGTAAAAGCAATTTACAGCAAACCAATAGCCAGCATTAAACTAAATGGAGAGAAACTTGAAGCAATCCCACTAAAATCAGGGACTAGGCAAGGCTGCCCACTCTCCCCCTACTTATTTAATATAGTATTGGAAGTCCTAGCCAGAGCAATTAGGCAACACAAGGAGGTCAAAGGGATACAAATTGGAAAGGAAGAAGTCAAAATCTCACTATTTGCAGATGATATGATAGTATACTTAAGTGACACAGTCAATAGGACAGAGCGGCAACCAACAGATTGGGAAAAGATATTCACCAACCCTACATCTGATAAAGGGCTAATATCCAAGGTATACAAAGAACTGAAGAAATTAGACTCTAGACAATCAAAGAACCCTATTAAAAAATGGAGCACAGACCTGAACAAAGAATTCTCAACTGAGGAAGCTCGAATGGTTGAGAAGCACCTAAAGAAGTGTTCAGCATCCCTAGTCATCAGGGAAATGCAAATGAAAACAACACTGAGATTCCACCTCACACCAGTCAGAATGGCTAAGATCAAAAACACAGGTGACAGTACATGTTGGCGAGGATGTGGAGAAAGAGGAACACTCCTCCACTGTTGGTGGGATTGTAAACTGGTACAACCACTGTGGAAGGCAGTCTGGCGGTATCTCAGAAAATTGAACATAGCGTTACCTAGGGACCCAGCTATACCACTCCTGGGCATATACCCAAAAGAAGTTTCAACATACAACAGGGACACATGCTCCACCATGTTCATAGCAGCCTTATTTATAATAGCCAGAAGTTGGAAAGAACCCAGATACCCTTCGACAGAAGAATGGATGCAGAAAATGTGGTACATTTATACAATGGAGTACTACTCAGCTATTAAAAACAATCAGTTCACAAAATTCCTAGGCAAATGGATGGAGCTGGAAAATATCATCTTGAGTGAGATGACCCAATCTCAAAGGAACATACATGGTATGCACTCACTGATAAGTGGATATTAGCCCAAAAGCTCACAATTTCTAAGAATCTTCATATAGACCACATAAAACTCACATAGAAGAAGGAAGACCAAAGTATGAATGCGTTGGTCCTTTTTAGAAGGAGCATCAACAGTTTCAACCAGAACTCCCAAAGTCTAAACCACCAACCAGAGAGCACAAAGGGAGGGACTCACGAACCTGTATAGGGAATTGAGGGTGACCTTGTTAGACTCCAGTGAAAGTGGAGGGCCAAGGTCCCCAAAAGTTTGGATCCCCTACTGTGTTGGAATTCAAGAGCAGGGAGATGGGACTGGGAGGATGTTTGGAGCACACCATCACAAAAATTAGGAGGAAAGGGTAGGGGATAAGGGATCTGGGGGGAGAATGAGAAAGGAGACAACATTGAAAGGTAAATACATATAATACCCAATAAAAACCCCACACAGATAAAGGATTTAAAAAAAA
>NW_021619111.1:0-1339 GCF_004785775.1 Grammomys surdaster | reverse complement strand
TTTTCTGAGTTATACTTCTCATTTTACAATGGTCCAAAAATCAAAGTTGCCATACTAACAGAGATGCAATTTATACATGGACTCAATAGAGATTTGCATGTACCAAGCCTGACCTGTCTCCATCTGATGCTCAATGTCAGATCTCTGAACAGAAAACACCACCACTGATCCATAGATACGGATTGATGAGCCAGTGCCCTGGTGTAAGGTTAACTACACTGGGCAATTATGTCTGTACAATGAACAAAGCTTCCTTCTTGCAGGAGTGGGTACTTTTATTTCTTATGGATTTTCCTCTCATGCACATAATTGCTTCTGACAAAATTTCCATCCATGGGACCTGCAGAAACACTTATCTCTTGCCCTCCACACAATAGTGCTTCTTACCAACAAACTCATTTCACAGCAGGGAAGAGAGGAATGGAGCCCATTATCATGGATTCTCCTGGGTTAACCATGTAGGTTCTTCATCATTCTGAAATGAGTAATGTATGCTATGCTGGACTACAAAAACAGCGCATAACTCCAGAAAACCTTATTTTGAAAAAAAATGGTAGCAGAGCCATAACTGCAAAACACTTCAGGGAATAGAGGAATAGATGCCAGGTGACTGTGAGCAGCCTTGGGAACTGTATGGAAACCCTGTAGTGGACCCTACACAACAGTGCAGCAAAGGCTCTGATTATTCCTACAGCTCAGAAACCTCTCTGGGTTCAATTTGTCAAATTTTAAGCCTGCTGATAATCAAAGAAACCTTCACACAGGGGACACATTTGGACTACAGACATCCTGTAATCAGAAGGACTGTGGTGCATGAAAATCTACCCACCAGTAGCAGCTTATCTCTAAATGTGTTATGCCTGAATGAAAATAAAGTGGAAAGGCAGTGGCAAGAGGGCACACTGACATCCACAGTAAAGTTTCTCCCTGTTAGATCTGGGTCTCCATAGGAACATTTGTGGAGAGGTAGAAGGAACAATATACTCAAAACATACTACAGAGTTCAGAAGGAAAGAATGAGGGACAATCCCCAAAATAATTCGGAAGGAGATACTGTTTCCTAAAGAGACATTGCTGCTGAATGATATACCCCAATACTTTGAGGTGTTCTTTCTCTGGCTGTTGCTGAAAGGCCAGTCAGAAGCCCAGTGTTCATCCTGGGTTTGTGTCAGCTTAACACAAGCTGGAAGTATCACAGAAAAAGGAGCTTCAGTTGAAAAAATCCTTCCATGAGATCCAGCTAGAAGACATTTTCTCAATTAGTGATCAACTGAGTGTAGGGCCTCTTGTGGTTAGTACCATCCATGGGCTGATAGTCTTGGGTTCTATAAGAAAGCAA
>NW_021619110.1:0-6733 GCF_004785775.1 Grammomys surdaster | reverse complement strand
TCCATGCTCTTCTAACATGATATGGCTAATTTCCATGAGTCAATGACATTCATCTTTTTCAAACTGCACGTATCCATCAATATAATTACAATAGTGAGTCTACCTGAACCTATTTCGTCCACTCACAACATATGCTTGCTGTACTGTAGACAAGAAGTATGTGTATAAATGGTTGTAGAATGAAGACCATTATATTGTGTCAGAGGTAAAAGGTAATATGTGTTTTCATTGTGCACTATTTGAAGTTCTTCCATGACACTGGAAATCTCAGTTTATCTGGGATAATGATCTCTAAGCCACTAAGCAGTGAGGTCTGTATCCATTGAACATGTGAAACTGGAATCACCAGAGATTATCCAGGTAGCACCAATTTAAAAACTGTTAAGGAATATTCCAGACACATAACTTTAAATTGCTTGGTGTGAGCTTCAACATTCCTGATGCAGCAATTGACAGAAATTACCTATGATCATTTGATAGAAAGGGCCTCCACTGCTTCTACTAATGATGAGGTCCTGTTTCAACAAATTGCAATACTGAGAACAATGTAAGTGTATCACTGAGTAGATTCTCACAAGTTGAACAATTTCTTTATTTTTCTAATCAAGAAACATATGTGGTGATATAGATTTGTTCACTGTAATCTTTGATTGTTTCTTAGATAATAATTATCAGAGCCTTCTTGAATTTAGATAAAATATTCTGGTGTAATCCATCAAAGATTTTTCTCATCTTATTTCTTTTTTTTTTTTATTGGATGATTTATTTACATTTCCTATGTTGTCCCCTTACCCCATCCCCCACCACCCCCTCGGAACCTCCAATCCCCTCGCCCCTCCTCCTTCTTCTCTGTGGATGTAACCTCTATCTACACCCCCCCACTCCCACCTCCCCACCCTCAAAATTCCCACCCCCTGGGGCATCCAGCCTTCATGAGGTCAAGGTTCTCTTCTTCCACCTATGCCCAGCAGGGCCCTCCACTTTTACATATTCAGCTGAAGCCCTGGATCCCCCCCTAAGTGCTCCCAGGCTGGTGGTTTAGACCCTGGGAGCTGTGGTTGGTTGGTATTGTTGCTCTCCTCATAGTGCTGTAAATCCTTTCAGCTCCTTCAGTCTTCACTCTAACTCCTCTATTGAGAACCCCATGATCAGTTGAATGGCTAGTTGTGAGCATCTGCCTCTGAATATGTCTGACTCTTGAAGGCCTCTGAGGAGATATCCATATCAGGCTCTTATCAGCATGCACTTCCTGTCTTCCACATCAGCATCTACCTTTGGTGATTGCACATGGGATAGATACTCAGGTGGAGTGGTCTTGAGACGGCCCCTCCTTCAGTTTCTGTCCCTCACTTTTTCTCCATATTTGCTCCCTTGAGTATTTTGTTGCTCCTTCTAAGAAGGACCGAATCACCCTCACTTGGTCTTCCTTCTTTATGGGCTTCATGTGGCCTGTGAGTTGCATCTTGGGCATTTCAAGGTTCTAGGCTAATATCCAATAATCAGTGAGTGAATACCATGTGTGTTCTTTTGTGATTGGCTTACCTCACTCAGGATGATAATTTCTAGTTCCATCCATTTACCTAGGAACCTCTCGAATTCATTGTTTTTAATAGCTGAGTAATACTCCATTGTGTAAATATACCACATTTTTTGAATCCATTCCTCAGTTGAAGGACATCTGGGTTCTTTCCAGCTCCTGGCTATTATAAATAAGGCTGCTGTGAACATAGTTGAGCATATGTCCTTATTATATGTTCAAGCATCTTCTGGGTATATGCCTAGGAGTGGTATAGCTGGATCCTTGGGTAATGCTATGTCCAATTTTCTGAGGAACCTCCAGACTGATTTGCAAAGTGGTTGCACCATCTTGCAGTCCCACCAACAATGGAGGAGTGTTCCTCTTTCTCCACACCCTCGCCAGCATCTACTATCACCTGAGTTTTTAATCTTAGCCATTCTGACTGGTGTGAGATGGAATCTCAGGGTTGTTTTGATTTGCATTTCCCTGACGACTAAGGATGCTGAACATTTCTTTAGATGCTTCTCAGCCATTCGAGTTTCTTCCGTTGAAAATTTTTTGTTAAGCTCTATACCCCATTTTTTAATAGGGTAATTTGGTTGTCTGGAGTCTAATTTCTTGAGTTCTTTGTATATATTGGATATTAGCCCTCTATCAGATGAAGGATTGGTAAAGATCTTTTCCCAATTTGTTGGTTGTCGTTTTGTCCTATTGACAGTGTCCTTTGCCTTACAGAAACTTTGCAATTTTATGAAGTCCCATTTGTCAATTCTCGATCTTAGAGCATATGCCATTGGAGTTCTGTTCAGGAACTTTTCCCCTGTGCCCAAGTATTCGAGGGTCTTCCCCACCTTCTCTTCTATTAGTTTCAGTGTATCTGGTTTTATGTGGAGGTCCTTTATCCACATAGACTTGAGCTTTGTACAAGTGGATAAGAATGGATCAATTTTCATTCTTCTACATGTTGTCCTCCAGTTGAACCAGCACCATTTGTTGAAAATGCTGTCCTTTTTCCACTGGACAGTTTTAGCTCCTTTGTCAAAGATCAAGTGACCATAAGTGTGTGGGTTCATTTCTGGGTCTTCAATTCTATTCCATTGATCTTCCTGCCTGTCTCTGTACCAATACCAGGTAGTTTTTATCACTATTGCTCTGTAGTACAGCTTGAGGTCAGTGATGGTGATTCCTCCAGAAGTTCTTTTATTGTTGAGAATAGTTTTCGCTATCCTGGGTTTTTTGTCATTCCATATGAATTTGAGAATTTCCTTTTCTAACTCTGTGAAGAATTGAGTTGGGATTTTAATGGGGATTGCATTGAATCTGTAGATTGCTTTTGGCAAGATGGCCATTTTTATTATATTAATCCTGCCAATCCATGAGCATGGGAGATCTTTCCATCTTCTGAGATCTTCTTCAATTTCTTTCTTCAGAGACTTGAAGTTCTTGTCATAGAGGTCTTTCACTTGCTTGGTTAGATTCACACCAAGGTATTTTATATTATTTGCAACTATTGTGAAGGGTGTCATTTCCCTAATTTCTTTTTCAGTCTGTTTATCTTTCATGTAGAGGAAGGCTACTGATTTGTTTGAGTTGATTTCTCATCTTATTTCAAATATGCTTCCAAATGTATTTCCAGAAAGTTTGGATTTATATACTGTGCATGAGCATGTATCTCATCTACTTCACAAAAGATATTCCTTTAAAGGTTTACAGATCATGATATTTGTATGAATGGAATTACACATGAATTTAAGATGAAGACAATACCTTAATAGTGTTTGTGTTTTTGTTCAGAGTGTATATTCTGATACCTGTAAGATGTTAGCATTCTCGAAATGATTTAGAAAAATAATGAAAATCAAAGCATAGAGTCTGAATGGTTATCCCTAAAAACTATGAAGCCATGTTTTCATTTACTTCTTGATAGACTTTTATCTCATACTCCCTTGAAATCAAGTGAGAGCAGACTTATTGCTGAGGCTCTGAAAGACTCTACATGTTTTCTGTTTCAAGTTTTTTAAGTTAACCTAGTACTACTATGACAATAAGCCAGGTATATTGCACAGAATCTACCCTATTTTAGTTATCACCAATCATTATCACTAATTCAGTGTTTCTAACTTTTGTAATGCTAACCACTGACACACAATTTTAATTATTCAAATATGAACAGATGAACCTGGAGTCAAATGAATGATTTCTCAGTTCTAAGACCATTAGAAATATGTGTCTCTTGATGTTCTTAGGCATCACCAGTTAAAGAGTCATTCCAACTCCAAAGAGGTTGTTACTAACCTGTTGATAACCATTACTATAACATTTATATTACAGATTTGCAGAAAATATTCATGACTTCAGCATGTTTTATGAAAGACATTTGTTGGGAAGATGCAACATATATTCGTCTAAGTAACCCAAGTGTAAACTGAAAATAACCAAGTCAAACTTGTTGAATCATTCAGCTTTATTAACAGGACAAATGGGATGGAGTTGTTGGGCACAAAGGACTTATAGTCAGTATTTATCCCGAAACATAAAACTAGCAATTGATAACAATTACGAACAGTGGATACTTGAAATGGACTTCACATCTGTAGGTATAATATAGAATAAAGAACATGTAGTCCCGGTGGCTCAGTTTCCAAAACACTGTTTTAAGTACATCTTGCCTGAATTTGAATATAATAAACAGAATGCTGCCAGTTTTATTGCATATTTTGAGGGCTATTGTACACACCTTAATTATTTTGTCTTTGGAATGCATTATTTCTCTATCCTTGAAAGTGTTATACAACACTATATTCTTCTGGATTCCACACTCCCCTTCATCTTATAATATTTGAGGGTAAAGAAGGAAACGTTTAATGAAAACTATCCTACATTGTAACATTTTCAGGAATTCACTAAGCATAAATAGTTGACATTACCTATGATTTGAACATTGCATGAAGGATTCACAAGTTTTCCATAATTGTACTCATTCTCTAGTGTGGAGCCTCAAATGTTACAAAGAATACACCCTGGATAGAACATATGCCCCATTTTTCCCAACAGAAAAACTTTCCCCACTAAAAAATTTTAGATGTTTCCTCTGACCTGAAATGAAGTCAAAGATATTTTCACATGTATTACATGTGTTAATATTCTCACCAGTATGAATTCTCAGTTACACTCTAACAGATAAGCCAAAAGTAAAAGATTTATACTTTAAATACATTTGAAAGTTTTCCTCCATTAAGTATTCTCTAATAAATTTTAAGATGCTATTTCTTGGTAGAGGGTTGTCTCATTTACTTCATTCATAAAGTTTCTATACTGTATGAAATCTCTGATAATTTCACAGACTGACATTGTGGGTAATGCATTTGCCACATACACAAAATTTGTAAGGTTTATCTCATGTATGAATTCTCTGATGCCTTCTCACATTAAATATATGGGTAAATTATTTGTCACATTCAGTGCATTTGTAAGGTTTCTCTCCTGTATGAATTCTTTGATGACTAGTAAGATAAGATCGTGAGGCAAAGCATTTGTTACATTCACTACATTTGTAAGGTTTCTCTCCAGAATGAATTCTCTGATGCCTTCTCAGACTGTCTTTATTAGTAAAGCATTTGCCACAATCACTACATTTGTAAGGTTTCTCTCCTGAATGAATTCTCTGATGCCTTCTCCGATTGTCTTTTTTTAGTAAAGCATTTGCCACAATCACTACATTTGTAAGGTTTTTCTCCTGTATGAATTCTCTGATGAACACTAAGACTCGATGGTTGGGCAAAGCATTTGTCACATTGAGTGCATTTGTAAGGTTTCTCTCCTGTATGAATTCTTTGATGACTAGTAAAATAAGATCGTCTGGCAAAGCATTTGTTACATTCACTACATTTGTAAGGTTTCTCTCCAGAATGAATTCTCTGATGAATTCTCAGACTGTCCTTTTTAGTAAAGCATTTGTCACATTCACTACATTTGTAAGGTTTCTCTCCTGAATGAGTTCTCTGATGCCTTCTCAGACTTTCTTTTTCAGTAAAACATTTGCCACAATCACTACATTTGAAAGGTTTTTCTCCTGTATGAATTCTCTGATGAACACGAAGACTCGATGGTTGGGCAAAGCATTTGTCACATTGAGTGCATTTGTAAGGTTTCTCTCCTGTATGAATTCTTTGATGACTAGTAAGATAAGATCGTATGGCAAAGCCTTTGTCACATTCATTACATTTGTAAGGTTTCTTTCCTGAATGAATTATCTGATGACTTCTCAGACTGCCTTTTTTAGTAAAGCATTTGTCACATTCACTACATTTGTAAGGTTTGTCTCCTGAACAAGGTCTCTGATGATTTCTCAGACTGTCTTTTTCAGTAAAGCATTTGTCACATTCATTGCACTTGTAAGGTTTCTCTCCTGAATGAATTATCTGATGCCTTTTCAGACTGCCTTTTTCAGTAAAGCATTTGTCACATTCACTACATTTGTAACGTTTGTCTCCTGAGTGAAGTCTCTGATGATTTCTTAGACTAACTGTGTAGGTAAAGCATTTGTCACACCCACTACATTTGTAAGGTTTCTCTCCAGAATGAATTCTCTGATGAATTCTCAGACTGTCTTTTTTAGTAAAGCATTTGTCACATTCACTACATTTGTAAGGTTTCTTTCCTGTATGAATTCTCTGATGAATTCTCAGAATGCCTTGTACAGTAAAGCATTTTTCACACTCAGTACACTTATAAGGTTTCTCTCCAGTATGATATCGCTGATGCATACTAAGTTGGCCTTTTGTGGCAAAGCGTTTGTCACAGTCACAGCATCTGTGAGGTTTCTCTCCTGTATGAGTTCTCTGATGGATGCTAAGATTGAATTTTTGTGTACAACATTTTTCACATTCACTACATTTGTGTGGTTTCTTTCCTGGATAAACGCTCTGCTGACTTTGAAGATTGTCTCTCTGGGTAAAGCATTTGTCAGATTCACTACATTTGTAAGGATTTACTCCACTATTATTTTGTTTCACCAATGGTTTACGTTTAGAGATAAAAATCTTATGAAATTTTGTATTTCTATTGTGTTCTTTTCTTTCTATGTGGATTCCTTGATTAAGACTAATGATTGAACACACATTTAAACTGTTTGCACATTCTTTATACTTACAAACTTCTTCAGTGCTCCCAGTTTTAGGTCTTCTTAGATTTGGGAATTGAAGAGAAGCATTT
>NW_021619109.1:0-10106 GCF_004785775.1 Grammomys surdaster | reverse complement strand
CCTGCCTCTATGTATTTACATGACAATAAAAAAATCTCTTACAAATTTAGTCCAATTTGCCATTCATTGAAAATTAAAACAGCCCATATACCAGATTTCTTAACCATGGAAATACATGTTTTATACTTTTTCAAATTAACTCTTCTATTAATTCTCCAAAGTATACTGTGAATATAACTAAGTCACTATTTGAACGAAAGTGATCTGTACGCATGAAAAGTATTTCTTTGGTGTGTGTGTGTCTGTGTGTGTGTGTGTCTGTGTGTGTGTGTGTATGTGTGTGAGTGCATAAAATGTCCTATGAGGATCTATGCCCTGCCATGAAACAAACACATATTTCAGAATAGGAAATCTCCCTTTAGTCTAAGGCTTTTAAAATGAAAACACAATTTTTAAAAAAAATTAATGTGCATTGATTTAATCTTGCAATAACTTCACTTTCTACTATTGTTTTCATTGCTGTGAATTTCATATACAGCTTAGAAGAAAATATGCTGATATGTTAAATCTTTTATGGATGTTTAAAAAAATAAAAATGATAATGATTAAGAATAGTAATGCGGGGCTGGTGAGATGGCACAGTGGTTAAGAGCACTGACTGCTCTTCCAGAGGTCATGAGTTCAAATCCCAGCAACAACATGGTGGCTCACAACCATCTGCAATGAGATCTGATGCCCTCTTGTGGGGTGTCTGAATACAGCTACAGTGTGCTTATAATAAATAAATAAAGTTTTAAAAAAAAAAAGAATAGTAATGCTGCAAATTTTCATTTTGAATTGCTGATAAGCAAACATGTATGGAGAGAGTACTTCTCTTCCTTGGTGTGGCCTGCCCTCTTTCTAATACAACTTACAACTTTCCTACCAGTTTCTGATCAGGAAAACATTGATGGGAAAGAGAAAGATGAGGAGGCCAGCCACAGATTTCCTCCTCACAGACTGTCCTCTCAGGAGCAAGAAATCTGCTCTTTCTGTGGATTTGTGAACTGCTAAATCCTAAGAGATACAAAGGAACTGAGAGTCAGAGGGATGGAGAGACACAAGCAGCAATTGTAGCTGATGCAGAATTCTTAGCAGCAGTTCCTGTCCTAACTAACCTTTGTCAAGTTCACTGCTACCACAGGCTCAATCTGTGCTGCTGGGGATGTCCTTAGCTACACAGCTGTGGTTTTCTCTTCAATCTTAGTTAGTACAGGATTGTTGGGCAATGTTCGCGTGGGGGCGTGGGCAGCCGGGCGGGCAGGAGTCAAGCGACAAACCAACCAACCGAGTGCCATCCTGGGAACCTCGGCTCTCAGCATTCTGTGTTGACTATTTGGTCTCACCCGCCCACACTGCCGTGGCAACCGCAGGGTCTCATGAGCAGAGACGCCAGGCACGTGGGACAGGACACAGGCCAGCGGCCCCGGGGAGGCAGTGCACGGGCCGCTGTTGTCAGGAGAAAGTGTCCTGCCGCCCACTGGAGTGCAGAGCACACTCGGGCGGGCAGAAAAGGCTTTTCTCCCTCCCCTGCCCCACGAGGACAGGGGCGCATATGAGTCTTGACTTACACAAAGAGTCCAGAGTTAAAAGAGGCACGTGGACAGATATTGGCATGACGGTGGGTTCAGATGGTGACAAAACTCTCCCAAAAAATGTCTGAAGGGGTTTGCTTATATTGGAAGCAGGGGAGAAGGGCGGGGCTTTAGGTATGTTAGGTCTCAGGGTTCTGGGGGCGTGGCCAAACACCCAGTATTCCACAGCCCCACACAGAATCAGACAGGAGGTCACTGATTGAAACTCTTGATCTCCTCTGGTCCCAGGTGTAGAATTCCATGTTTCTGTTCTTGTGCATGACTGTCTTCTTAGTCAGCAAAATGCTGTCAAAACTTTTATCTCCTTGGAATATCTGTGTGTCAATAGGAAGCTGGAATTTTCTACTTCAGGAGTGACAATCCTTGATCTATGCTTTTGCCTTTTGAAGAGAACAGTATTACAGATTTAAAAGTGAATGAGAGCTTGAAATCTACAGAGTTGGATCATAGTGTGACTCTGTAAACTCTCCAAGTTTATTAGGCCTTCGTCCTGTATTCCTTTAAGTGGATATGGTAGCTTCAAATCTCTGAAATGTTTTTGACATTAGCTAACGTGCCTGACTCAACTATTTTCAATTGATTGGCATAATATCTTAAAAAAAAAAGTAAGCACATCATGACTACTATCATTTAAATAAACAGGAGAAATTTTTAATGATGTGTGGAACTTATGAGTCGTAAAAGAAAGAACTGTAAATAAACAAACTTTGACGTTAGCTTTGTGTGTGTTGAATTACAGATGTGTTGGTTTTTTCATTCTATTTCTAGAGTTATTTATTTTATGCATGAGTACACTGTAGTTGTCTTCAGACACACCAGAAGAGGGCATCAGATTCTATTACAGATGGTTGTGAGCCACCATGTGGTTGCTGGGAATTGAACTCAGGACCTTTGCAAGAGCAGTGAGTGTTCTTAACCGCTGAGCCATCACTCCAGCCCTGGTAAAGTGTTCTTGGGGATCCAGGTCATTGATTTCTCATTGTGAGGCTTCTTCTGGGAGAGTCACCTGTCCTTAGCTTGTATAATGATTATCCTCTTAACAATTACCTATGTGCAGTTTTTATAGCTTATGATATTAGAAGTTCTTAGTTCCTGGAGAGGAATTTTTGACAGTTGTTTAAAAAGATGTGATTCCAAACTCTCATCTGATGAGACGTTCCCTATGCTGTGAACTGTGGTGACTGCAGAGAATCATGTCTTCTCACGGTGTAAGGCTAAGGAACACCCAAGTACTTAACTCCAAACAGGAAACCTGTAGAACACCCTCTGCACCTCAGAGCATTGGGGAATATGGGGAGAATAAGTCCAAGAGCCAGAAGATGAGAAAAAGGAATGGAAATGCAACATTGTGGTCATACACAGCCAAGGCAACCATGGTCTTTCTCCCAACACTACAGCTACTAGCACAAGAGTGGATTCCTCACCAGCACAGTAAAGAATAGTGGAACTCCATGGGCCCATCCCTTATTCTACTGAACTTTTGGATACTGGCAGATCATGGGAGAGAGGCCAGAATTGATTTGGCTCCAGTGGAAAGACTGAAACCCAGGATCCTACAGACAGCCTTGTTTAAATTCTGTGGGTCACAAGATGTAAATGTGAGAAAGAGACTTGAAGAGTATTTGAAGGGATTTTAAGGGAGCTGAAAGAGGTAGGTTGGAGAGGGAATGGCTGAATTGCATTACATATGGGTCTTACTTAGGGTTTACTTACTGTGAATAGAAACCATGACCAAGGCTACTCTTTTTTTGGTTTTTCAAGACAGGGTTTCTCTGTGTAGCCCGGACTGTCCTGGAACTCACTCTGTATACCAGGCTGGCCTCCAACTCCGAAATCTGCCTGCCTCTGCCTCCCAAGGGCTGGGATTAAAGATGTGTGCCACCACAACCTGGCCAAGGCTACTCTTATAAAGCCAACATTTAATTGGGTATAAAAGCAAAGAGGAGGCTGGGGGCGGTGGTGGCATACACCTTTAATCCCAGCACTTGGGAGGCAGAGGCAGGTGGATTTCAGAGTTCAAGGCCAGCCTGGTCTACATAGTGAATTCTAGGAGAGCCAGGGCTATACAGAGAAGAAGCCCTGTCTCAAAAAACCAGAAGAAGAAGAGGAATAAGAAGAAGAGGAGGAGAAGGAAGAGGAGGAGGAAAAGGAGGAAGGAGAAGAAGAAGAGGAAGAAGAGGGAGAAGAGGGAGAGGAAGAAGAAGAAACTGTAAACTAGAGGGAGGTCAGTCAGCTGGAAAGATTCATTTCTGCTATCCTGATAGTACTCTCTTGGTTGAGATACTCAAATGATAGTCGACACAGTGGTCTGACGTTCAGAAATAAAAGCAGGATTAACGGTGCTTGCTGGGGATTATCAGCATACAGGAGGCAGTTGACAGAGAGTGTGAGCCCCAGGAGGAAAGTGTGTAGGGTACAGAGGCAGTCCAGCTGTGCCATTCCATCACAGATAGAGGACCCATAAAATGTCCTCTGGAAGAGACAGATATCCTCAGGACAGCACAGGTGGAATGTTTCAGAAAGAGGGAATAAATATCTGTGCGGGAAAAGACCTAAAATGAGTAATTCTCTAGGTTCTGTAATTAATGCGGTTGCAGGAACGTGGCACCCATGTCAGAGTGTGGTGAAGAGAGAAACAGGAAGGGAGCACAGACAAAGTGCAGAGCAGTTCCATCAGAAATGCTGCTGCTTCACACAACAGAACCCAGGGCAGCTTCACCAAGTACAGGGGCAGTCCTGTGCTCAGGATGGAAAGCACCTCCTGTAGTGGCCCTTCCCTTAACCACCACAAGGTGGTGCTCATCTCTTGGTCCTCTCGTGGGCCACAACTCCAGAAAAGTTTGGTGGTTTCTCCATTTGTCCTGCAGAACAGCTTCAGCAGAAGGACCAGCAGATCCTCCTCTTGCTGGAAGAGTAGATGATTTTCCGGGACATGACTGAGTGCAGCACTCCCTTGCCCGAGGACTGCTCCCCAGCACACAGCCCAAGAGTACTCTTCCGCTCCAACACAGAGGAGGCTCTCAAAGAAGGACTGCTAATGAAAAGTGCAATAAGTGAAGGTACTTTACACACAGCACCGGCCTCTCCCTATGTGCACACTAATGTCCCCTGCCACTTTCTACTGTTAATAAATAAAGCACCAGTACAAAAAACTTTCCAGTATCAGTGCAATAAATTGGCAAGTAAACGTTATCCCTTAAACCACTACACAAGATAAGAAATAAAATGTCTTTACCTGCTGTCTTACTTAGGGTTATTATTGCTATGAGAAAGCACCGTAGCCAAAAGCCAGTTGGGAGGCGAGGGTTTATTTGGTTTACACTTCCACATCACTACTCATCATCCTAGAAAGTCAGGACAGGAACCTAGAGGCAGGAGCTGATCAGAAGCTCTGGCTGGGTGCTGCTTGCTGGCTTGCCCACAGCCCGATCTTTTTGTTTTGTTTTGTTTTTTGTTTTTTTTGGTTTTTTGAGACAGGGTTTCTCTGTGTAGTCCTGGCTGTCCTGGAACTCACTCTGTAGACCAGGCTGGCCTTGAACACAGAAATCCACCTGCCTCTGCCTCCCAAGTGCTGGGATTAAAGGCGTGCGCCACCACCGCCCGGCTCCACAGCCCGATCTTATGGAGGCATTTTCTCAGTTGAGGTTCCCTCCTCCCAAATAAGTTTAGTTTGGGTCAAGTTGACATAAAACTCCCCTTGCGTGCCTTCTGAGCCGTCCTACAAGCCCTCATCCCCATGCTTGCCCTTGGAGTAGCTGAGCGTTTTGAACCATGGGTTGCATTTTTCCATATGGCATGTCTGTCCTCTAGACCTTTCCATCACAGTTGGTTTCCGACTTGATGAATTTGATAATGTGTGTGCCTGTGGTGCTGATTCTTTACAAGGGAAGCATCAGGTCCTAGGTCATCCTTTTTGTGCAGAATGGGAACCGTGGGATAGAAGGCTGAATGCTGCAGGGGAGGGCTGTCCTCCACTGTGTGACAATTTTCAAGATAACAAACTGGTTTGTGCGAGTCTTCTGCTAGGGCCTGCTCTACCTTGTACACATGTCATGAGGCTGCAGTTGTAGCTCAGAGATAGAGCTCTGCATACCAAGGGGCCTTGTGATCAGCCCAGCCCCAAAGTAAACTTCCTGTGGATTCATGGGTTCCAGATCTCTGAGCAGGTTCCAGCCTCCTTTAAAGCTCAGTGTCCCCCACTTGCCAGTAGTACCCCTGTACTTCTAAATCTGTGGCATGGCCACAGTGCAGAGCTTGCTTCCTGGAGTTAAGGGATTCTTGGTTGTTTGCTAATCCATTTCTTCCTTGAAGACTTCCGGTCTCCTTTAGTGAAAAATATTTTAAGATGGCAATCTAGATACCAGGGATAGTATAGTAGTTGCTGTGAGGTTTTAGTCAGTATTGTGTTGTCCATTCAGAGGATATATCTAATCAAATTACAAATGACAGGTTGCCTTTCTTCTTTTAGAACCTTATCCCTTACACCTGTCTGTCTCTTTTCCACATTCTTTCTCAAGGATACCTGTATTATAGACTTAGAATAGCCTCTAGTGGTTCGATAAGATGGCTTAGTTTAGGTAAAGGCACTTGCTGCAAAGCCTGATGACCTGAGTTTGATTCCCAGAAGCCACATAATAAAAGGGGCCTCCACACTATGTCCCTCCTTTTAACACACATGGACCACCATACACACATGCACACAGAAAGAGAGAGGGAGAGAGGGAGAGGGAGAGAGGGAGAGGGAGAGATGGAGAGGGAGAGATGGAGAGGGAGAGAGAGAGAGAGAGAGGGAGAGGCAGAGAAGAGAGAGAAATGCTTTTAAATAAAAATAGTGTCCGAAGCTGGGCGGTGGTGGCGCACACTTTTAATCCCAGCACTAGGGATGCAGAGGCAGGTGTTGAGGCCAGCCTGGTCTACAGAGTGAGTTCCAGGACAGCCAGGGCTACACAGAGAAACCCTGTCTTGAAAAACCAAAAAAAAAAAAAAAAAAATAGTGTCCTTATCATGCTTTAACACTGGTACTAGCATAAGAATGATGCTGGTGTTCTTACCAATACAGTTGTTAAAGGCTGTCTGTCTCCACATCTACCCCTTCTTAAGTAGTTACACTGTGTCTACACGGCTGGTCTGTTACTATGCATATGCTCTCTACTCCTTCCCTGATGTATATTCGCTCTTTAAGCATATGCTTATAGAACGCCATGTTTAGCTCAGTGTCCTCAAAGGACTGTCAAAATAATATTTATGACTTCTTTATTATTTCAAAGGATCTTCTGGGTAGGAAATCTTCGGCTAGCATTTTCATACCTGAGTATATTAATTACTCTCATGTCATACCATTTTTCCAATCAAGCTCAGAGGCTGGTAACAGTTTGATTTTCTTCAAATAAGTCACATGTTTCTTGCCTACATGCCCAAAGAATAATTTTTTTTCCGTCCAAAGCCTTTACAGAGTATTCCATATGGTTCTTGTGGTGATTGCTGACTGTTTAATGTGGTTACAGATATTTGTCCCTCTGTTTCCAGTAGAGCCCATCTAAAAATGCATGATGTCCCATTCTTTGGGATTTTCTGATCCAGGCTGTATATATCACATGTTGCCATAATATTGTTCCCTCTTAATGGAAGAAAGATAGATACCCGGCTGAGTGTTTTGTTTGCTTTTTTCCAGTGGAAATCCTTCAGGGTTTGGTGAGTGGAAGCCTTGGTGGCACACTTGGACAATCTATCAGCAGCCCTGTTGAGCAGGAAGTCGTGTCTGGGCCCATTTCTTTGCCCTGGAGAGCAGAGACCTTTGAAAGATTTGACTGTCATCAGATGAATGCTTCCAAAGGTAAACCATCCATTATTCCTTTGCAGTTCACAGTGACCTGGATTCTGGTAGCTCCATCTCGTCTGTCCCTTCATCAGTAACTATCTTCACGAGAGTCTTAAACAGTCATGAATGCCTGTCGGAGTCATGTTCATCTGGGACCATAAGCTTCCTGTTGTTTTTGTCCCTCAGCTGAGCTAACTCTAACCAGAGGCCTTGAGCATCACTAATCTGAAAAGTTGAAGTCCAAATTGCTTCAGAGTTCAAAACTTGCTGACATGTCACGGTTGGGAACTCCATTCCATACTTGAGAAGTTGCAATAAGGACACAGCATGCTCAAAATACTGTATACTGCCATCTCTGGGCTCTGTATGTGAAAGTTTGTATGAGTCAGTCAGTAACTTTGTGTCTGGACCTAAGTCCCATCTTCCACATGTTTCATTATTACATGTGTTCAGAAATCTTTACATTCCGACTCTTCTGGCCCCAAACATCAAATAAGGTTGCTAAGCTGTGCTTGCTGCTTTGTTTTGGATTTAATTTTCTTGCTTCTCCACTAGTGAAGCTGTGAGTAATGGCCTAGTACCACTGAGTGGCTTCCTGGCCTTTTTTTATTTTCAATATTAATAGGATTCAGAACTGTAAATATGCCTAAACTATATTGTTTTCTTGGCTCACCTCTCCTACAACATTAAACATACCTGTTTGGGTTTTGTTGTTGTTGTTGTTGTTGTTGTTGTTTAGGAGGTGAGAAAGAAGAGGGTGATGACGGCCAAGACCTTAGGAGAACAGAGTCGGATAGTGGCCTGAAAAAGGTAAGATTTTTCTAGAGGAACACTCAGGCCCGTGAACCTGTGGCACCTCCTTTCAGTTCATTGCCTTTTTCCCATGACCTGCCTCAGATACTGGGCTTGTCAGTTGTAATGGAATTCTGTTTTCTAGGGAAAGCACATTCTTAGAGCAAACCATATAGTGGATAGGGCCACATTATTGGCACTTTGGGCCACCTGTTCTTTTTACAGTCCCAATTCCACTCTGCCTTGGCAGGACCAGTTTCATTAAATGGCCTGGTTGGACCCCAACCCCTCTCGATCCTATTCCAGTGACTTTTTTAGTAAACACTAGTTCAACTTCTCTTCATACCCTCTATGAGGATGCCATGGTAGAATAGAAAGAAAGCCAGAAGTACAATGTGACTTTTCAAAGTTACATCGAGTTTAGTTTTTACATCAAAATTTTCATTCTTTAAATGCATTTTTATTGTTATTTTATAGGGTGGAAATGCTAACCTGGTATTTATGCTTAAAAGAAACAGTGAGGTAAGGATTGTATAAGCTACTTAGAATATTTATTAGATTAAGAATATTTTTTTTCCTGTTACAACTATCTTGTGGCTATAAAATATATAACTGAGAGTATAGTTGTCCATTCTCTTGGCTTAAGCCACTCTCCTAATGTTTTTCCAGAGTATTCTATACTGTGAATAAAGAACTCTCTGAGTCACTCTGCTATTTTACCTTGTAGGAGGTGGTGATGGTGGTGGTGGTTGATTTTTTTTTTTTTGGTTGGTTGATTTGGTTTGGTTTTATTGAGGCAGAGTGTCATTATGTGGCTCTGGTTGTTGTGGAGTTCACTATGTAGGCCAGGCTGACCTCAGAGATCTGCCCTCCTCTGCCTCCTAAGTACTGGGATTAAAGCTGTGTCCCACCACTGAAAGAGAAAGAAGACTTTCTTATGATGCCTTTTGCTTTTGTCCAACTTTGTCTATACAAGAGCTGGGGAGCCCCATGGCATCACTGTATGCTCACTGGGAAGAATTTGTAGCAGCTTTTCCTGTAATATGAAGATCCCAGGAGCCACAGGTCTAGGATAAGAGAGTTCAACTTTAAACAAATTGTCCTTAGTAATTTTTTATCCTAGCTGAGTTTGCCTCCTGGAATCCTTCCTTTTCTGCAAGGGAGCCTGGTGTCCTCCTGGTGGGGAATCAGACCCTGGGGTATGGTGTGTGCTGCTCCTTGCCTGCCTGCTGTCACTAAGCACTGCCCCTGAGGCCCTTGGAATCAGTTTCAGGGTCACTGCTGTCTCCCTGCTCATACTGAGCCTTGCATTTGTGTGTTCTGCACACTTGAGCCCATGCCTTTTTAGGGTGTTTCTCAAGGCTGTTTCTTGCCTTCCATTCTTCCTTATTGTTGTGTTTATTATATTATCTCCAACCCCTGGGAGTTCTGTTTTGAAATTGTAAACTACTTCCTCCTCCCCATGCTCCCTGCAAAAGATCCAGAGGTTGTTGATTTATGTTTGTTGCTAGAGGAGTTTGCTGAAGAAGTGCCCTGATGCAAGCTGGGCCTGGGCCCTGTAGCTGCAGCTCTCTGTATCTGTCTCTTGAAATTAGCTGTCAGCTGACTTTGCCCATTTGTCAAGGTTCTCTGTAGTTAGTGAGGAAGGCTAGTGGGAAATCGTGTGGCTGGCTTTCAGCCTGAGACAGCCAGCTGCAGGCTGGCTTCTGTGCCTTCTGTCAGGATTCAGTGTGATCGATAAGAAAGGTTTCTCGTTAGCTTAAGTATTATAAAAAGAAAAATGTAAAGACTAATAACATTAATCATGAAAATGTAAGCAAAACCCATCACTGAAGAGCAGCAACTGCTTCTGCGATTCTCGGCCATCACATGGTCATGTGTGTGACCTTGCACCAGTGTCATTTTCCCAAGACCAGTAGCAC